>NC_034429.1:2526798-2564512 GCF_002078875.1 Numida meleagris | reverse complement strand
AGGGAAGGGAAGGGAAGGGAAGGGAAGGGAAGGGAAGGGAAGGGAAGGGAAGGGAAGGGGCTTTTAACTCACTCCACACTCAGTTTCCTCCTGCTCTGCTGTTTCCAACCCAAACCCCGCTACCCCTTAGTGCTGCAGGGGGACCCCCAGCCCCGGGAGCGGCCGCTCGGCCCCGGTCCGGTTCTCCCGCTCCCCCGGTCCCGCACTCACCGGCTCTCGGCGGAGCCCTCCCGCGGCTTCTGGCTCTGAGCCGCTCCCATGGCGGGGCCGCAGCACCGGGCCGGGTCGGGACGAGCTGCCGCCGAGCTGTGCCGGCCCCGACGGCGTCCCCGCCTCCGCGGGGGAGTGGACGGCTCGGCTCAGCGCGGCTCGGCTCGGCACCGCAGGCGGACCCGGAGCGGGCAGCGCGCAGCTGGAGGGCCGGCATCCGACCCGGCGCCGGTGGGAAGCCGCCCCTCCCGTTTGCTCCGAGAGGGAACGGCTCCTGCCTGTCTGTCTTACTCCTTTTTCTTTCTGTGCAGTCACACGCCGTTTTTCCGAGCTGCCCTTGGCTCTCAGGAGCCACGCTCCAGGCTGACAGCGCAGCCGGGACCTCAGGGCAGCAGTGCTGGGACCCGCAGCCATCAGCTGCGCCCGAGTGCCCGGCGCCCATGGAGTCCTGAGAAGAACTCAAATATTCATCTTTTTTTTTTTTCTTTGCAAGAAAAGCATTGACACTCTTGAAAGCTTTCACCTTCCTAAAAAACACAAAACTATCAAAAACCTTCCTTGGATGAAAACAAAGTTTCCCAACCAGCCTGACTGCCCAGGTGCTGGTGTGCCTGGGCTGCAGGAAGGCACCAGGGCCCCGTGTGCCCATGGTGATGCACACCACGTCCCCCTGCTTGTCCCCATAGCCCACGGTGGGTGATGTGCCCAAACCGTTGCTCGGCCCTGTTGGGTGGTTGCTGTCTGAGGGACAGCAGATGGGAGTAATCAGCTTTACGCCAATTCCATGGAAATTTCCGTGTTCCTGGGAGGGAGGGAGCAAGCCCTCGCTGCCACCCCGGGGCAGCATTCCACTGGAGTTCCCAGGGACTGCGACTAAGAGCTGTGGCTGTCACATGGCTGTGTTTAAATTCTTCCTTGGAGCCTCCCATCCAAACAGCACTGCCCCAAACCCACCCCAAGCTGCAGTACTGGGCTGCAAGGTGTCTGGCTGGTGGGCCCCGCTTCTACAGCCCCAGTGCAGGGATGCTGTGCCCGAGCCCTTCTCCTGCTGCAGCTTGCTTGGGGCTGAGAGCACCGAGAGCATCACTGAGGTTCCCACAGCAGCAGCCCATCACCCAGCTTGGCGTGCAGCACAAAGCCCGATGTGCCCATGTCGGCACGCAACATCCCAGAGTGCTCACACGACTCCTCCTTAGCAACACAAACAGAGCCACAACACTGAGCGCAGGCAGAGAACGTGGGAGCGCAGCGAGAGTGGGCAGCAGGGCATGCCGTCACAAGGGGCTGCTGGAGACCAGCTCTGCACCCTGGCTGCCCGGGAGCACCTGGCTCCCTGCTTCCTCCTCCCTCCGGCCTGCTGCCCAGCACGCAGCCCTCAGCCCTTCTCCTTCCTACCTTTCCAGCACGGGCTCGTCCCGGCGCCGTCACTCTCTGCCACCTGTCCCGGGGCTCCTCAGAAAGCTGCTGCCTGGAGCAGGAGCACAGAGGAAGGAAGGGGATGGACGGGGTAGGGAGGGCCAGGCGGCGTCAGGGGATCTCAGCACACCCTGAGCAAAAGGAAAAAGGATGTTTTGCAATATCTGGCGAGCCTTCCCCGAGCAGGGAGAAGAAACCGGCGGGGCAGGCAGCGCTGGGTGAGCCATCCACTCATGGCACTGCCGGTACCACGGCCCTCTCGCCTGCATCCCGTGCCGGGCCTCACTGCTGTCATGCTGTAAAAATGTGCTCTTGGCTGGAATTTGGCAGCCTGGCCCCTGGCGGGGAGGGAACCTCTCCGCTTACAGAGGGAGCGGGAGCTGCAGCTCCAGGGCTGCGGCAGGGAGGGAGCGCTGCTCCGGAGAGCATCCCTGCATCCCGCACCCCATCCCAGCCAGCTCCTGCCCTCCCTGGGGCAAAATCCACCTGCCCCCGTTCTGTGGACCCCGGAGAGGGCATCGCAGCTCCCAGTTCTCCCGAATTACGGTCTGGTCTCAGAAAGCCCCGAAGGACGGGGCTCAGCGCTCCGCACACACGCGCAGAAATCACTTCCACCGCACTCCGAGCTCCGGTGCGTGGCGGCTGCCGAGCGGAGCTGGATGCGGCCCCGCTGCCGCCGTGCTCCCTGCAGAGGGAGCGCCAGGAGCAGGAATGAGGGCGGCAGCGGCCATTTCAGCTCGCAAAGCGTAGTGCAAAGAAGGGAGAGCTCTGCTCAGCCCGGGAACCTCCAGGAACGGACCGCAGCCTGCTTCCCCGTCCCGGAGCTTGTTCCCAACGCCCCAGGACCCGCAGCAGCTGCACAGACCCTGCGGAGCAATGAGAATGAAAGCAGCACTCTGCATTCCCACCTGCTGCAAAAAGCAGGAGGAGGGCGGGGAGCTGCACGAGCACAGCTGTGCCACGCACACGCATGAGAGCCCTGGAGCCGCCTGCCCTCATAGGAGCTCTGCCGGCTCCGAGCAGAGTGTGGGTACCTCGGCTAGAGGGAAGGGCTCTGCTCCTTCACCATGCTCTGAGGGCTGCAGCATCCTACCCATGGCCGAAAAATGCGCTTCCCAATGAGCTGGAGGCAAAACCCCAGCACACCCCACAGCCAACGGGGCGCATTAAGCAGAGCACCCCAGCACCCGGCCAGGAGCGGCGGACCTGTGTGCTTCCACCCACCCATCCCCGTGGGTTTGCTGTGGAGGAGAGCGCTGCGGCTGCGGCAGAGGGCAGTGGTGCTCAGGGCTGTGTCACTGCCTCAAACTCCCATCTCCCAACTTGCTCTTCCTTTTCGGCTGAAACTTCCTGTTATTTATCGTTTCAACGCTCCGCCTCTGCAGCAGTGCAGAAAATTGGCACTTAATTCCCTCTGCCAGGCGGTGCGCTGGGAGCTTAATTGACCCTTATTGTGCCCCCTCGCCGCACGGCGGTCAGTGAGCTCAGCCTTGTGCCGCAGTGATTTCCAGGCCGCTTTGTTCACGCTGCCCTGTTCAGCTTGGCTTAATTGCTCAACGCGCTGAGCAATTCAGTTTTCCGTAGCTGTGTGTCTGTGTCCTCCCAGCTCCGCACCCTCCTCGGCTGCTTTGCAGGTTGCTCCAAAACCCCGCACGTTTCTGAGCTGCACCTTTGATCCCAGGTGTTGCAGAACGATGCAAATCTCAGTGCTTCCCCAAGCCTCGCAAATCAGTCGGAAACACAAACCTCCAGTTGCAACCCTGATGTTCCCGGTTGTTTTCCAAGAGCCAGCCCCAAGCATCAGTTGGAAGGAGCTCAGAGTGTCAGTCAAACCCGGAGCAGGAGGGCTGAGTGGCACACTGACCGGAAAGCCTGTAATAAAAGCAGATTTATAGCAATCACCAAATATAATCCCTGCTTAGTTCCAGTTCTCCTATTGCATCATTTGGGGTAGAGATTGCTCCACGAGTACCTGAAATAATTGCTATTCAGAGCACAATAAAACTCCACATGTGGTTCACGATCCAGGCAGAGCTGCACTGTGGCAGATGTCTATCCAGGGAATAAGGTTTTCCAGGTGAGCAGAGGAAACGCGTGTCATTCCTGTGGCAGAGCACTTCTGAGTGCTGCACTGCACGTTTGCTCCTCTGCTGAGCACTGCAGCGAGAGCTGGACAAGGACTGCAGGCACAGGGACCCTCAGGCAACACTGCCACGAGCACGTCCCAGCTGGCCAACCCAGAGCACCCATGGGTGGGGTTGGATGCTGGTTCTCAAGGCAGCGTTAGGGGCAGCACCTTTGGCACCGTGCATCCCTGGTGCTCTATTAAGGAGGAGGGCTTCCTTATTCTTCAGTATCTCAGCACTCAATTTGCGTTGGGCCATGGAGTTCTTCCAACACTCCGATTACAATGAGTTAGTATCTGCTGCTCTGGGGTTTGTATCCAGGCTGAGCACGCAGCCAGCTGGGAGCATGTTGGGACCAGACTGGAGTACAAAGCACAATGGAAGGCAGCATCCAGTGCCCGGTGACAGCGCCGCATCTGGGGCTGCTCAAAGCGCTCTGATTCTCCACCGAGAGAGGATCACAGCTTCCAGACCCTCCTTTTAACTCTGCGCCTCGTCCCCTCACTCCCCTTCATCACGCTTGCAGGCTGCGGGCTCTGCGTGCCAAATGACATCCTGGGGAAGGCGCTGCCGCCTGGCTGGGCTCCAGATGCAGCGCAGCACTCGGTTTGTGCAGCCAGCAGCAGGTGTCCGTGCACCACAAGCAGCGAGCTGCAAGCCACACTTCTCCCTCGGCCACCAACAGAATCCAATGGCAATGGCCACCCGGTGATGCCAGCCAGCTCCAGCGTGATCAAGAAACTGCGTAGAAACCCACAGCTCCTGAGGGCTGCCGGGGGCAAATAGTGCCCAAAAAGGAACCTCGGTGCCACTGCAGGAGCTGCAGCAGCCCAAGTGTGCTGGGGCAGAGCTGTGCCCACAGCCCACGCCAGCCAGCACCACGGGACACAAAGAGCCATTGCTGCGTTCAGCTGCCCTAGGTATTTTTTTCCCTCTTCGATGAATCACCTGCTAAAAATATTACAGATCGATGTGCTGGCCAGACCTTTCACTTCTCTGGAAGCAAAAATATTTATTTTACTCAGGCCCTGCCTGCGTTTTAGCAGAACTTTATGATCAATTTCTGAGGAATGTACCATGCTGTATATTCAAATTACAACTTCTTTTGGCTCGCAGGGAAAATTTAAAATGTCTTGTTTAAGACCCAACTGCTGTGCTGCCAGAAAAGTGCGGTTTCAGATGTTTTTGCTCCCAATGCACCCGTTCTGCCCAAGGGGTGGTTATTTCCCCCCCAGGTGGCTGCCTGTCCCCTCGGCTTGCTTGCTGTCACAGCACCAGCTGCTATACAGGGCAGCTCCTGCTCCTGTGGGGCAGCACCACCAACGGCACCGCTGTGGAACGGGATGCTTCAGGGCCTGCATGGTGCAACCACTGGGCTGCCCAAGCTGAGAGCTCTGCCCCAGCAGTGCCGTCCCCTTCCTGGGGCAGAGCAGATGCAGCGTGGTGCCGGTGCTGCTCCCGTTGCCCGACGTGCTGCTGTGTAAACCTCTCCCACCCTCCTTTGGCGTTAGGAAGGAAATGAGAGAATTTGCTTTTTCTCGCTTCAGGGCGGAGAGAATAATGGGATCTTTATTCCCTGATAATTAAGTTGGTTTTTGCGTGGGTTTAATTTACGCTTCCTTCCAGGCAGTGCCTCCTGCGGGAGTGGGTGCTCGAGCAGAGCTGGGGATGCTGTGCTCACTGGGGATGCTGTGCTCACTGGGGATGCTGTGCTCGCTGGGGAAGGTGCAGGGAGCAGCGGGGCCGTGCTGCGTGCACACGGTTGAGATGCTGCAAAGGGCTGCAGGCGGCATTCAGCACCCGTGCACAAAGTGTGCAAAAACCTACGGCTGCTTCTGCAGCAATGAGCAAAAAATGAAAGAGTTGGGGTGCACTGCTGGTCCCTGGAGGGGATTCTGCAGCCTGGGAAGCTGGGTGCATCAGCAAGGCTGCACCCCAGGAACAAGGAGCAACGGCCTCCAGCTTAGGGGAAGCCTCAATGCCGAGCAGAGCCAGGGCAGCCAAGCACAACCGGCTCCATCTGTCTGCAAAAGGAGCAGATTTACACGCAGCTTTACACACCCACGCGAAATTCCCGGCAAGGAGAAAAAAGGGAAAACTGTTTTGATCACAGCTTTTTAACAACATAAATACAAGCAGCCACAACCCAGAGGCAGCACCGGGAGGCACCTGGCTGCGGGCGCAGCGCTCCGTGTCCTGCAGAGGAAGGTGGCAGAGCAGAGCCACGCGTTGTACGTGGGGAGCTGCTGTGCCAGCATGGCACGGGGTCACAGAGCTGCAGCCCATTGGTGCTCCCTGCTGTCTGCACACTCGATGCAGGTTCAAAAGTCCCGGGCTGTGGCCCCGTGCTGCAGAACACGCTCAGGAAGTTCCTGTCCTCGGCTGAAAGCCTTTGGTGTGGGAGAACCTGGAACTTATTACAAATCGCTTAAGTAACTTTGGCTCACTTGATCTAATTAAGTTGGTTTCCCTGGCTATTCCAGAGGCCTGAAACCATCACTGAACTCCCAGGCTCGCTGTGCGAAATTAATTAAAGCAAATGATAGCTTGGCAAGGAGAAAGAAGAAAGTCTCTGCAGTGGGGAACAAACCCAGAGCGAGGGGAGTTTGTCTGTGCGCGCTCCGAGCGGGGACGGACCTCAGCTCACGCGTAGCTGTGTTTGGGCTGAGATGCTTTGCCAAATCTGGGCATAAAAATAAACTGGGAAGTTCAGTGCAGAGGCACAGCGGAGGCAGGGATCTCTTGGTTTCCATAGGAAGCAGAATTAATAGCTTGGCGAAAGGGGTGCGTTTCCATTTTTACACAAGAATTTCCTCCTTCTCCTGCAGAAATACGGACTTGTGAGAAACACGGACTGGGGCAGCACTCCAGAACTTGGCAGCGAGCGCTCAGCGAGGCCACGGGGCCAGCGGGACTTCGGCTTTCCAGCAAACCCAGTGGCCCTGTGCAGCACAGCTCCGTTCCTCGAGAGCAGCGCAGCGCTCCTGGCCACCGGGAGAACACGGCTCCGAGCCCAGCGGCCACCGCCGGCCCAGGGGCCACTTGCCAGCCCAGCCCGCCTCCCCATGCCGAGGGACAGTGGGCTGCACAGCCGCTGGGCTCGTGTTTCCCCCCCTGGCACCCTTCCCTCCCTGCAGGAGGGGGAGATGTGCTGCTCGGCTGTCTCTGCGTGGGAAAGAAGGCACAGTTGGCAGCAGAAAGGGGAAAGGCAAGCGGGGGGCTGGAGAGCAGGGCAAAGCGCGGGGTGGGCGTGCTGCAGGCGCCAAGCAGAGAGCAGAGCTCGGGGGGGGGGCACGAGTCCCCTGCTTGCACCAAGCAGAACGAGGAGCGTGGCCCCAGGGCTCCGCACACCCGTGGAGCTGCACGGCCCCAGAGGTCCCGCACCCCTGCGAGCTGTGGGGTGATTCATTCATGTGCCTTTCATTAAGGCAAAGCCCCAGCAGCAGCAGAGCCGATAGGATAAGGACAAGCTCAACCTTCTCCCTCCTTTCCCCAGTGCTATCTGAAACCATAACCTCAGCTGGCTGCAGTCCTCATCCATCTGCAAAAGCACATTAAGGAGGGAGAGAAAGGTTGGCAGCTGACCACAAACCGATTCCCCGGAGTGGCCCTTACCTGACTCCAACCAGATGCTGTTTATCAGCCCAGCACACACTACATGCCCGATGTGACAGAGACAGAAAAAACACAAGAAATGCTTGTTACGCTCGGGGCTTAGGGGGTTTTCATCCTAGGACCGGATATACAAGTTCCAGGAGAGGAATATGCGTCCCTGGAGTCCCAGGCTGAATCTGGAATTCATATACTCTGTAAATGTACTTTCTTTAATACAGGAATCAAGAGAGGGCTTGGAATTATTGCACTGGAGAGCTTGATTGCGTAGCTACAGCCCAGAATCAGGGGATGGCTGCAGATATGTAACGCAACGTGTCAGCCCCGCAGAGCAGTGCATTCCAGCTGCTGCCTCCAGGGGAGGTGGAGGTGCCATGGGGTGGGGACGTGGATGGCACTGGGCACATCCCAAGGACAGGGAGCAGCCCTGGGGGCGGGCAGCCAGGCCTGAGCCCTGGAGCAGCGCGGAGCTGGGAGACGTGAGAGGAGGCGTTGTGAAATCCAGGGCAGGAGGAATGGGGAACGTGGTAACGCTCCAGCCCAAGCGAAGACAGATGTCTTCCCTGCTGAAACGATGATCAGGCTGTCTTTAAGCAAAGCTGTGTGCGTATATTTATGCACACACACACACAAGCACATCTGTATGTTTACATGCATACATACAGTTTTCAAATATTCCTTTTTTAAAAACATTCAGCTAACCAGCTGTGCCATGCCACGAGCTGCATGCATCCTTCCCCTCTCATCCAGAGGGGCTCAGAGCCCCGTGCAGCTCCCACTGCAGCTCCCCACCCCCCTGCCAGCCCCAGCCCCATCCTTCTCCAGCTCCTGCTCAGCACCTCCAGCAGGCACAGAGCAGCACAAGCTCCCTCTGTTCCTCCAGGAGTGGAACATGTTTTCGGGCTGCTCTGGCAGGGCAGGGCTGTGCAGCCTTAATAGGGCCTCTGGGCACATTGTGGTGCTCTGCCTGCAGAAGGCTTGGTTGCTTTTGGAAAGCAGCCCAGACCCTTTGGCTGAAAGCATTTAGGCAGAGGCCACTGGAAAAAGTGATGCGCTCTCCACGCATGTGTGCCACCGGCAGCCATGGTGCAGCAGCGTTAATCACCCTGACTGAGGGCCAACAATTACACAGAGCCAGGGGGAGCATCTTGCTGGAGCGCCCTGATTGTGATGGGACTCTGCCCCTGCCCACCAGCTCCCAGGCTCACATCTCCACCTCTCTTCCTCCTCCTCCCACTGCTGGGAGCTGGCAGTGCCCTCCAGGCACCACATCTTCCTTGCTTGCAGCCAGCATCCCAAATATTCCATGGCAACATCTCCCTGCTGCACGCTGATCTGATTGCGGCTGGGATTGCGTTAAGTCCTTACGTCCCCTCTGTGCCTTTCCATGTCCCCAGCAGAGCAAAGAGAGGAAAAGAAAAGCTGCACAAAGCACTTCCCACAGCCCTCAGGGCCCTCTAGCAGGGCTTCCTCCTTCACCAGGGGCTTTTATAACCTGGAGTTAACTGATCGCTAATTAATTCAGAGTAATTAGCACCATTGCAGAGCTAATCCGGTCACTCCCTAAGCATGTGTTCCTGGCTCTGGGGAAACCAGCAAGCTGGCTGGTAGAGGGGATGGAGCTGGTGACAGATGCCATTTACATGTCCTTGCCTCCCAGCTCCAGCACTGCAGTGGAAATTACGTTAGAGTTGGAGCGTGCTGGCAAGGCACAGAGCAGCCTCAGTGCTCAAGCCACCACAGGGGCATTAATCAGGCTGAACACATAAAACAATGCAAAAGACTCCATTTATGGGACACATGGCATTGGATGGTTGTGCTGGGAGTGGGGCCAACTGCCCGTACCTTGACTCCTCCAGAAATACACCGCTAGGAAAGTGTATTTCTGAGTGCTTTAGTTCCATGGCACGACAAGCTGAGGCACCTGCTGCATGGTAATGATTCCTCCCCACCACCCATGGGGTGCTGCCTGGGGCACGGCCAAGGGCGAGCACTGCAGTGCGGGACTCAGTCATGCTGGAGCCCAGCAGCTCAATGGAGAAAAGATGCCCTTCACTGTGCTGCTCCCTCCCCATGAAGCTGTAAACTCCTTTCAAATGCTCCATCTCCCTAACTTTTGGATGCCATTAAACTCTTTATTAATTTACTCCAAATGTCTTCACTCATATTCCAGTGCAGCTAACCCCATCAAAAGGAGAAGAGCACAGTGCTTAGACAGCACTTCTCCTCTTCAAAGCCTGTTACTGAGATTAATTGCTTCTCTCAAGTCCTCTGTGAAGGAGGTACATGGGGATAATTGTTATTGGTGCGGGGAGCAAGGTACGGAGCAGGGGTCGGGGTGGAAGCAGGGGGCTGCATTGGAGAAGGGGTTTGCTGTGGAGATGCGTTAGGGTTAGGGTTAGGTTTAGGGTTAGAGTTTGGGTTAGGGTTTGGGTTTGGGTTAGGGTTCGGATGCTCCTGCAGCTGCTCGCAGTGTGGTGCAGGGCAGAGCTGAGCGCTGGGTGCCAGACCCCACCCTCCCTGCAGCCTCTTCCCTTTGAAGTGCTCGTTGGGCTCCCGCTGCTCTTCTCTCACCACCGCCGCCTGCCAAGAGCCGTGTGCAGGCAGCACTCCCTCCTCTTTCCTGATATATCCCATGATGTCACCAGTGCTGGTCCTTCCTGACATCACCGCTGATGTCAGGGGCTCAGGAGCGGGTCCACCCGCATCCCTGCTGCGGGGGGACAGCACGGTGCTGGGCTCCTGGTCCCCATGCCGTACCCCTGTCTGCAGCAGCCCCAGCTCTGTGCCACGAGGAGGGCTCTGCAAACCTCATGCAGGAGGAGCTCCAGCCCCTGGCTCCGGCCATGCCCGCGCATCGCGGCCAGATGTGCACGTTACCACCGCTGACACAGTGCATCTGCTCCGAGTTTTGGTTTCCATCGCAGCATTTACCACATCCACCCCGGCCGGCTGGGAGCGAGGAGGAGCACATCTGGAAGCAATCGCAGCTGTCACGCTTCAAGGAGATACTGCACCGCAGAGAAGAGAACGCGGTGCTGTGCCCGAGCAGCCCCATGCAGCCGGCGCTGCCGCCCCATCCCAACCAGATGAGCAGCGCCGGGTCCCGCTGTGCACGGAGCCCCTCCCCGGATGGCAGCGTGCCCCAGAGTCACCGGGAGAAGGGGAGCCCAGGGACACCCCGGGGAGGGGATGTGGGGAAGGGCAGTCCCACTTCCAAACGGGGTGGGAGAAGTGTCCTCACCACCGGTCTGTGTCCAGCAGAACAGCCCCAAGAGCTGCACACCACCCCGTGTGGTCACGAGGATGTGCACTCTGGAGCACACAGGTGATGCTCGGTCCTGGCTGCTGGTGGAACAGAGACAGGAGGATGCAGGGGAACCAAATGGGGCACAGGAGCATGCAAACAGCGCCCGCCACGCTGGGACTCTGCAGCAGTGTGCTACCGAACACATGGTGCAAGTCTGGCTCACCAGCAGCAGCCACCGCCCATCGCCTGGCAGTGGGAGAGCTTGGAAGGAGAAGACAAACGGACATGGCATGTAAAAACAACCAGTGCTCTGGAAATCGTGAAGAAATAACAAACGGATTAAAATAGAGGCTCTATTTTTGGAAGGTCTGGCACAGGACCTGAGCCAGAAAGCCACCTACAAACCCGGCCAGCGCTGCCTCACGTGCTGAGCCTTGGGCAGATGGATGATCGGGGTGCTTGGAGGGTCTGGGACCCATTTGGTGCCACCCTGAGGTTTCCAGGGCAGGGGAAGGTACGGTGCCAGACACATGGCCGTGCAGCAGCCAGCAGCCTCCACATCCCAGTCCTGCTCTCCCTCCTCCTGCTGCAGCAGCAACGCTTTTCTCCTGAAAACCCTCGGAGAAAACCCCTCTTTGTCATGGAAAGTTCTGCGGCTGGGAAGTGCCTGGGGCTGGGGACAGGCGTGGGCAGCCAGGTCTCCTCGCAGCTCCTGCGCTGCATTTGTTTGGCTCCGGTGCCAGCGCTCAGCATGGGGCAGCTGCATGCCATTCCTCAGTGCTTGTGACAGCACTGCCAGCCCCACCGCCTCTCTCCGGCACCGTGTGGGCTTTGGGCTGCTCACATATGGAATGGGTTACGTTTTTATAACCCCCTTTCTGCAACCCTTTCCTTTTTTCCTTCACTCCCAATATTGTTCCATACCATTCCTCCCCTCTCCTCCAACATGGGAGCCCACGAAGGCCCTTCAGCGCTGTTCCTCTGCAGGACAGAGCCCACATCACCCGCTGCAAAGAGGCTCAGCTCTTGTTGACCTGTCCAAGTCGCTGCGTGGAGCCCACGTCACCAAAATCAGAAGGAAGGGGGGGGTGGAGCAGCTGTACTCCTGCTGCAGTGAGTCTGAGCTTTCGGTGCTCCTCGTCCTCTCTGCTGAAGCTCCTGGCACAGGGATGGGTTGCACTTTTCCATGCAGTTGCTGCTCTGACACAACTGAACCCACCCATGGCCCCACCCTTAAATCTTTGTGACAAGAGAACAAATTCCTATGGGCTTTTTTCTCTCTTTTCTTTTGCAAAGAGACCGAGTGCTGACTGCCAGAGCCAGCTGTGGGTCCCATCCTTTGCTGGGATGCATCTTCAGGACTGTTTGCTGCAAACACAACCCCCTGCTCTGTTCCCTCAGGCTCAGCACTACACCACTAGGCTGGGAGGGCATTAGCTGCTCCCACAGCATTGCAAAGCAGTGCCGGGCTGAGAGCAGCTTGGTGCAGGCCCCATGCAGCAATGCTGGGGCATGGAGCGATGCCGTGCGCTCAGATCCCTCTGGCCATAAAAGCAGACAGCATTTGTGATGCAGGCAGGGCAAAGTCAGAGTGCGTGTTCTCACTGTAAATAAAATGAGATGATTAATTAAAGTGCAAGCATGCTGCCAAGAGGAAGAATGGGGCTCAGGTGGCTAATTAAACTCAGGCTGCAGATCCAGCCAGAGAATTCCTGCCCTATGGTCGTGCACACAACATCTGCTCCATTAAGACTGCAAGAGATAAAGGCAGGAGAGGTGCAAGAATTCAGCATTCCAGGAGAGCTGCCACCATGGCTGGGGGTTGCTCAGGGCTCTGCAGGGACTGCCCTGGGATCGCCTGCTCCCACTGGAAGCAGCGATGCAGCCCGGTACCCTGCATCATCCAGCAGTGCCAAGGGAGGGTCCGCTCGCTCCTGCGCACTGGGGCAAGATCGAATTCCCTCGCAGAACATCTGTGCAGATGTTAACATGCGTTGCAGGGTTTGGTTTTTGATGCGGGAGGAGAAGGGTTGGGGTTGAGCTCTTGAGCAAGCGACACCAAGAGAGCCAGCAGCTCACTGGTATTCCTGCCCAGGAGGAAAGCCCACGGCTGCTGCTGGCCACATTGGGCAGATCCCCACGGCAGGAGAGGTGCAACCTCAATAAACCACAGTGCAGGGGGATGATGCTCCCAGGAGCCCACCCCGCATTACCCCTGGGCTCATCAGAGCTCCCTAAGAGAGGTGCAGCCACTGGAGCCAATTGCACTCAGGTGGTTGTTATTATCAGTAGTTTTCATCGTAATTCAGAACTGCTGCCACTTGCCAAGCTCTTTCTGCAGCAGCCCGTTATTAATAGCACATTGAAGCGCAGCCCGGCTTTGCTCTTCCTGTCAGACAAGTACTTCTGCTGTCAACTGCTCCTTCAGCCCGACACAGCTTTGGGGTTCTCCTGGGGATGGTTGGCACCTGGTGTCCCAGAGGCACAGCTGTGTGGGGCACCAGGCCATGTCCTGGTGGTCGTATCCCGGGGCCCATGTCCTGGTGCCCATGTCCTGGTGGCCATGCCAGCTGGGAAGCATCTTGGTGCACTCGTGGCTCCTCTTTCACAGAGCCCAGGGTGAGGATTTTCACTCCCTGGTTCCTCCAACTTCAATGAAACTGCAGTTTTCACACAGAAAGAAAAAAAAAAAAGCAACTTGAAAATGCAAACATTTGGCATGTTCTTGAGGCAAAAATCCCCTTTTTCTTGGAAAACAGGCCAAAGCCGAGCCCATATTCGCTTGGAAATGGGCCCTGTTCTGTTTGAAAAACAGCCCAAATTTTCAATGGAAAATTGGAAAATGGACCCAGGTCGGCTTCGAAAGAATGCGTGCACGGCAGCAAAACTTTCCATGAAAGTGACCTGGTTTGGGAGGTAGCAAGAAAGCACAAGCCCTCGAAAGTGGAATTTGGCCACGCAGCTGCGGGGCTGCAGCAGGGCAGTGGGAGGACAGGCACCGAGCGGAGCTGTTGCGTTGTCCAGGCGGGCAGTCTCACAGGAGAAGTTAACTCCCCCTGCAAAATTTGCCTCGTTAATGTGATTTTGGTACGGCACGTTGCCTGATAGGATTTCTATTAAAATGTGATCTCCTTCTGCTGATAATTTCATTATCTGAGGCGTCTGTGTAATACATCGACCGCACAGGTAATATATGGGGAAGGTTGCTGAATTAGGCAGCGTGCACGTTTTTTAATGGAGGGTTGCAAATAGACATGAAATAATCAAGGCTGGATACAGCTGCCATCATTTACCAGTGCCTGACACGGAGAAATACTTCATCAAGGGGTTATTGCCATTTAACACATCTTTCAGTTCTCCCATCTCTCCTGAACAAAGTGCCCGGCTGCCCCATCCATCTTCACGCGGCTCTGTCAGCGCTGAGCTCTGCAGCCTCCGGCAGCACCGTAATTCTGATGGATGCTGCGACCGCCACGGCCGGGCAGGAAGCACATTGCTCTTATTTATCAGCACTGGAGGTGTTCCGTGTGAATTCAGACAGAGGGAGGTACCAGCGGGGAGGAAGCAGTCTTGTTCTGCTCTTGCCCCATCCATCTCACTCCAGGTTCTCCAGACTGTAAATCCAGTTTGCCTCCCACCTGTGTAGAGAGCGTGGGGGGTGTGGGGAGGGGAGGCAGCTCAGCCCCCTCCCTGCTGCTTCAAACTCATCTGGGAAAAGCTTCAATCTGTTCTGCTTTGTTCTATCCCATCCCATCCCATCCCATCCCATCCCATCCCATCCTATCCCATCCTATCCTATCCTATCCCATCCTATCCTATCCTATCCTATCCTATCCTATCCTATCCTATCCTATCCTATCCTATCCTATCCTATCCTATCCTATCCTATCCTATCCTATCCTATCTATTCCTAGAGAGGAACAAGGCATTCTCTCCCCGCAGGCTGTGTGTATGGGAGGGAGGTGCCCTGAGAGCAGCTGAGTGGGGCAACCCCGGCCCTGGGCAGCACTGGTATGCTTGAGAGATGCTCACCCGGTGCTGCCACTTAGCATTCACCCTGCATCTGCCAAATAAACACCACATTGTTCTAAGCCCCTCGCTGCAGAAGCAAAAAGCACTTAGGGGCATTCATAAGCTCATCTGCATAATAATGGTGGAGAATTCTTATCTGGAGTGATCTGAGTGTCAAAAACCACAAGCCAGCCTGAGTTATGGGGAGGAAAAGCAGAGGAGAAAATGAGCCGTGCTGCTGTGGAGCTGGAGCTGGGAGGAGGGATGGTGGGAGCTATGCTCCCTCTGTGCCCTTCCACAAAGGTATGGCCCTTCTGGGCAGGGGTCAAGCTGGGTGAGTCCCCAGCCCCCCCAGCTCAGCCCCTCTGCTGGGGCCGTGAGCCCGTGGGAACCCGTGCCCCCCACCAGATGGGCGATTGCTGTGGGAATCCTGATTTATGAGCCGCAAAACCTGCCAGCCCTCGGTGAGGGAGGTGTGTTTGCTCTGCAGAGCTGCAGGGAAGGGGCTGCTGGGAGCCCCACTTGGGCCTTCCTGAGCCTGCAGCCCGTCGGGTGTGAGAGGCTGGAGGTGATAACTTATGCAAGCACACATGGTATTACCCAGCCTGCAGAACTCAGCATAAATCGGGAACGCCGGCTTTGCAAGAAAAACAAAGACGGTGAAATGAGGCAGGGCAAATGGAACAAAAGCTCTCTCCTAATTACGATGGTAGCAGACGGGGAGGCAGCCAGACCCTGGCAGCACAGCCTCCCTGCTCCGCGTGGCCCCGGGGCTGTTCTGCAGGAACGCACTCCAAGATCCCCTTGGAGTTTGGGTTCTTCTCCTTCTCCGGGCTCGTTTTGGGACTGGCTGCTCTGTGGCTGTGAATGAAGCCCTCCCAGTTTGCTGTAATCCCGTTGGCACCATGGGTTTCCTCCTGTCTAACTCATGTCTCCTCTGAGAGCTTGGTGCCAGGTTCCCACAGTGCAGATGTGCCAGGAGCTGCTCCCAGCAGCACATCCCCTTGCCAAGGGCTGGGCTCATTCTGTGCGCCTGCTGATGGGAAGCGCCTCTGTCTAACGCAGTCCATCATAAATATTTCGATATTGTTGGAAGATGAGATGGAAGCGATGCTTATCTGCAAGGATGCTCAGGATGCTCCCCATCCTGTCCTCTACAACTCTCACCAGATCCATCCTGGCTTGAAAGGAAGCTCCTATAAAGAAGGGTCTCATCAAGGTGCACTGCTCGCCCGTGGGCTCGGCAGGTGCTGGGGGTGCCCCTGGAGCAGGGTGTGATGCAGCAGGAGGCAGCGCAGGAGCGCGGCTCCCTGCAGCCTGGAGCATCCCCAGCGATGCTCCCAATGTGCTCTGAGCCCCGGTGCAGTGGGAGGAAGCTGCAGATCGGATCACGTCCATCAGCTGAAGGGAGCCCTTGAGAGGAGCCAAGAGTTTGGCTCACACATCTTTAAATCATAATTTGTGCTGTCTGCAAGGGGTTCCAAAGTCATTGATGGCGCAGTCCTCGCAGATACCTCCGTGCACACCGGGTATTCCAGCCCAGGACATGGTGTACCGCAGTGTGAGTAACTCATCTGCTGCAATGAACTCAAAACAAAGCCACGTGTGTCCCACCCCCGGCCTCAAAACTTCCCATTGCTCACACAGTGCTAGGAGAATATGGACAGGAGAGGGCTGCTGGCTGCAGCAGGTTTCTGCCAACACTTCCAGCAGAGCAGACACTCTGCCATCCTAACGTTCCCATTCCCAGGAGGATGCTCAGGGTGCAGCACAATGAAACAAGATCCTATCCCTGCCACATTACATTAGGATTTACAAGGCATTTCCAAGATGGAAAGCAAACTGGGAGTTCTTGTGAGCGTGCATTGCCTGGGGCTGTCACCCTGCAGAGCCACAGCTCAGCCCGCAGGGACCGCGGCAGCGCGGGGCCGGCAGCAGCGGGGAATGGAGCGTGCAGTCATCGATTTATTCCAGCTATTTTAACAGATTACTGGAAAGAACAGAGAACGAAACCTGGCATCGCCTGGCTTGGCCGGCACCAGTCCCAGACTGCATGCACCGTATACGCCACACGCACCGCATGCACCATGCACAGCACATGCACCACATGCAGCCTGTGCTCCGTATGCACCGTGCACACCTCATGCACTGTGCATGCTCCATCTACACCCCATGCACCACACGCACCCCGTGCTCCACACCCTGGTGCACCGCTCGTGCCCTGAAGGCAGAACACAGCCACCTTTTGTCACGTTCCCCTCCTGCTGAATATTTATCAGCCCAATTTGCATGGCTCCTTTGCATTAGCTGTCTCTGCGAAGTGTCTCTCCTCAGGACAATCTGAAGTATTCATCTCAATAATTCTGCAGGCATTCTGACTTCCCGGGACAGAGCCTTTGTTTTATACCATTGCCAACAAATTCCTGGTCACATGGGTTCATGTTTCCAGCTCCAGATTAGTGCACAACAGTTCCCATTGAGAGCAGCGATGGAGAATTTCCCCATTTCCTTCCAACGTGGAGCAGCGTGTTGGGAAATCTGCTCCTTGTTTGGGTGTGCAAACAGAACCACGCCAAAAATCTCACCGAAGAGCGCTGCGTTCCTGCTGCCATCGCTACGTGCGTTAGCGAGCAGGAGGCTCCTTCCCTCCTCCTCACAGCTCCATTGAGCGAGAGGAAGTGGGGCTGTTATGCTTTTGATTTCAGACCCTAATTAGGCCTCAGGAAAGGAAATAGCGCTGCTTAGGTAATGCTCTCTAACGGGTCCCAGTGTTGCTCAGAGCTTTGGCAGTTTTCAGCCTCGCAAAGCCTCCTGTCCCTTCCCCTGCCCCTGTGCCTGGCTATGGACAAGTTGACGTGATGGTGCCCCGAGTGCTTGCCCGAAACAGCCTCCACCCTGCACGAGGCCATTGATTGAACAATTCTGGAACAGAAACGAAAACAAAAAAAGTACACAGCAACAATCCAATCAGATGTTTCTGCAAATACATCACTGCCCATTAGGGCTCCCCGGCCGCTCGATGGGCGGCACGGCACGGTGGCTCGGCACGCCAGCCCGGATCGATGCTCCCGCTGCTATAAAGCCACTAATCACCCTGATTTATGGGCAATGTGTCTCGAAGGCACCTGGAGGCCTCCTGCGTTTTGGTTCCAAGAGAAACTCGGCTGCTTTTTTGTGTTTCTGCTTGGGAGGAGCTGGTGGCTGCAGGCTCTGTGCTGCTGGCAAGTTGTGCAGGGGGCAGAGAGGTGGGAGCTCAGCACCCCCAAGGGAGACACAGACCCCTGCACCGTGCTGGGGGTGGGAGGTGGTGGGAGATGGCACGAAGAGGTTCGAGGGGGAACATGGGTGGGACAGGCAGGAGTGTGGCACGGAGCCCCTGCGTGGTGCTGGCACAGCCTGATTAGCGCAGCTCCTCCCACTCCCAGGGAGCTGCAAAGTCTGTGCTAATCAAGGGAGCGTAAGCGCTGCCCTGATTGGGGTGGCTGAGGACCTGCGCTGCACACGCCGGGTGCTGGAGAGCTCTTCAATCAAACCCTGCAGAAAATGGCACAGCGAGAGCCGGGCGTGTGCAGCGAGCGGTGATGATGAGGATGGCAGGAAGAGCTGCACCACCTCCGTCCCTGCTGGGGGCTCAGGCACGCTGCCTCTGGCCCGTAAGGACACGAACCCATGGCTTTATGTGTTTTCAAAGAATTTCCTGTGTTTAAAGAGAGACATGCTCCTAAGTGCTCCTCTGGACGAGGGCCAGAGCGCGGAGTGGCTGCGGGATGGATGCGGAGTGGGAACGCTCCCATGCGCAGCACCTCCCAGGTCCTGCACGGCTGCAGTGCTGCATGGGCTGCTCTCCAGCTGCTGAATGGCACCAGAGGGGACGTGGGGATGTGGGGACGTGTCCAGCATTGTGCCCTGCCATTCTGCGTGCGTCCAAAATGCTGGTGGTGGGCACCATCCATTGGAGAAAGCCAGTGCAGAACTGCAGTTTAACAGTTTGCATTAACCTTTGCACTGATGGTACCTGTTAAAGGCAGCAATTAAACACCTCCACCTCGGTTTATAGGCGGGCTTTGCAGACGCTGGAGCAGCGCTGTCCCTGCTGCACAGCCCCATCCTGCACTGCAGCCATGCAGGGTGGCTCCCAGGGTGATGATGTTGGCTGCCCTTGAGGGGCACTGGGTGGACTTCTTCCCTCTGATCTCCTTTTCTGGGCCATTTCCTTTGGAAGGGAGGATTGCTGAGAGGGGCTGCCTTGCTTGCATCTTGTAAATAATGCATTAATTTGCACTTACAGGGGTCTGAAAACACAGCAAAACTGTTTGTGTTTCTGCCAGGGTTGCTGTTGCTCCCTCAGCGACTCTTCCCAGAGGCAGAAGCGCAGCATCTCCCCTTCCCTGGGGCTCCTTCCTCCCCACAAATTCTGCTTTTTACTCTTAATATCCACTTTCCCATTTAATGAGCCGGTAAATGCCACGGATGACGCCTCTCTCAGAGCGCCCTGTGCATTAGCAGGATGATCCCATTGGGAGCAGCCCAGCTCTGTGTACCGTAACTGCGGGTCCCGCAGGAGCTCCCCAGGCAGCAATGCCATCCCCTCGAGGAACAAAGACCCCCAGAGCCCCTGCACGGCCCCTGCCCCGCGCCCACTGTGCAAAACAGCACGGCTTCACCTGGGGAAATGCACAAGTTCCCAGAACTGTGGCTCACACTCCAGGAAAAACACAGTGGTTTTGGTTTTCTGCGAGTCAGAAAGCAAGCAGAGAAGGAAAAACAGGTTCTGCTTTTGGAAACCGCGAGCTTCCAGCCCGGGGAGCAGGACACGTCAGCTCATCAGTGCCCATCTGCCAGAGACACTGCGTGCATCGGAGGTGTCGGAGCGACAGAGAGCGTAATTGCTAAATAATTCATCAGAAGAGGCCAAACAGGAGCCAGGCAGAGCGCAGCCCGACGGAGCGAGCGCGCGCAGCCCCCAGAAGGACGCAGCGTGGTATCCTCTGCGCTGCAAGCTGTGTTGGCAAGAGCTGCTTGGAAAACTCTGGGTGGTTCGCTTCCAACAACACGCTGCTGGTTTTCCCTCTGTCCCTCCAGTAACTTCTGTGACATCATCTTCCCCTTACTTCTCTCTTTCTCATCCCTGTTTTGGACTGTGGTGAGCAGGGGGGCCCTGGCACAGCTGCACCGCGGGGTCCCCGCACGCTGCGCCGTGGGGCACTCATGGAGCCACGGGGGGGCCCTGGCCCGTCCGCCTGTGCCCCATGGGCCCCGTCCAGACACTGTGCAGGGCACGGCTGGCAGGTTCCTGGCTCCCCTTGTGCAGGTTAAATCTGTCTCATGCCACAAATGAGACGTGTCTGCTGAGCCCGTCTGCAATTACAGTGCGGAGCAGCCCTTGTAATTAGGAGCTTCGCTCTGGAAGCGCAGCCCTGCGATGCACACCCTGCACACACTCCTTCCTCCTGGGCGTAAATCGGGGCAGGAGGGCCCCATCCTGCCCATGGGTGGTGCAGAGGGGGCTGCAGCCCCACGCCGACAGCTGTCTCTTGGTGCAGGATTGCAGCAGAGAGATGCGTGCATAGGGTGTGGGGCTGGCACTGCCCTGCACTGCACCCTCCCCACGTGCAGAGAGATTTCCAGCTCTGCCAGGCAGGCACGAGGTGCAGCGGGGATTGCCCACCCCATGACACACAGTGCGGGCACATCCCAGCCCTGCAGCCCCTGTCCCTGGCACGGTCCCTCTCCACGGCTGTGCCAGGAATGCGCTTGGCCGGCTGCTCCTGTACTGCTGGCCCTGCAGCCAAGTGGCTGTTCCCATGTGCCCCGGCAGCAGCAACATCTGCAGAGCTTGGAGCCACGGGAACCTTTGTCCTACAGAGAGAAAACGCAGAGCTCCCGTGTTTATCCAAAAAACCCTGCAGGAGAATGAGAGCTGCTGCCCGCGTCCAGCGGGGCACAGCTGTGGGGCAGCAAGGGATTCCTGCGGAGGAGCACCTGAAGAGTCCCCACCTGTGCAGTGAGACCCCCGGGGGCTGCACCACTGCTGCCAGCAACCCTGCAGCGAGGAGCCCTGGGATGTTTTCACATGGAGTTGGCCTTTTTTGTCAAAACAAAACAGAAGAGAAAATCTGGATTTCTTTTTCTTTTTTTTTTTTTTCCCGCTGAAACCTCACATTCTCTCCTGCAGATAAAATTTCACTTTCTGTTTTTTTCCTTAAAACCAAAATAACCTAAAGCATCTCAGCAATGCGCCCCGCAGCCCAGCCCCACACGCCTGCGAGCATCTCCATCCCAGCAGCACGGCCCCGGAGCGCTCCCCCCGGGCGCAGCTGCGCTCAGGATGCGATTGCGGTCTCCCATGGCATCGTCCCGAGGCACTCGGCCACGGCGCTGGGCAGCCGCTTCCTGCCCACCTCGTGTTTCCACGGCATCGCAATTGAGAGCAAAATTGCTTTTCCCTTCCTGCCCGTGTTGGTTTTGGTACCTCTTCCAGAGTGCGCCAGCGCGGGGCGAGGGACGAGCAGGGGACGGTGCCCATAGTGCAGGAGGGGACATGTGGGGTCCGTGCACCCCCACGGTGGCGGTGCTATTCCTGGCCTAATTGCTGCTCCCTGATCAGCAATGCACGCACACTGCAGCTCGGTAATAGCTTTACTGCTGGCGCATGTCACCGGTAATTGCATTAAAGCTCGGCAGCAGCCTTGATCGAGCCCTGACGCTCACGTAGTGCGTGGCCCAGCGCAGGGGTGGGCAAGGGGCCAGCTCCCCCCCCGGCCCCCCACTGCACCCTGCATCCCGGCTCCTCCGCAGACCCTCGGGCCGAAGTTCCTCAGTGCAGCACCGCGTGCCTCAGCCGTGCGCTTGGACCAGTGTCCTCCAGATCACCCGTCACCTAAAAACACCACCTGCGTTTTTCTGCAAAGTTGGTAATTGGTGCATATAAATATCCACATGTGTATATAAACACACGCAGCTGACCAGCAGAGCTATTTAAAGCCCAGGCAAGGAGGAGGACCAACGCCAAGCCCCGCTTTTAGGAAACGGGCACGGGTGCACGCCGAGGACACGCACCCATCCCGCTGTCCGTGCCGCGGGGTCACGGAGCAGCAAAAATAGGGCAGTAAGTAGGGGTTGGAGCAAGTCTAAATAAACACCGGAGGTGACACCTGCCCTGCAGAGGGGCGGCCAGCACGGCCCCGCGGCCCCGGGAGTGCAGTGCCCGGCACAGCCGCATGCTGAGCACCTGCTCTGCCCTCGCACCTGGGCACAAAGGCGGCTCTGTGCCGGGAACCCGACACCACCAGCTGAGCGCGGCCGCGGGATTTGCGCAACAGAGAGCGCTGCCAAAGCCAACAGAGGCTGATGGTGGCTGGAGCGCAGCTCGGAGCTCCAGCCCCAACGCAAACCACCTCCTGCCCGCTCGGATGCAGCGGTTTCAGGGGTTTTTGCTTCCTCCCCACGGCCGAGTGAGTCAGCCCTTTCCATGGCACAGTGAGAACAAAGCCTCAGCCAGAGGCACGGTGCCGGAGCTCCCTTCAAACCAAGGCAAGCCCCATAGAACTGGAGGGACCCGGGCACTTTGCACCCACTGTCCCCACCTCGGGGGCTGCTGTGGTTCTCCTTCTGGACCAGGAGGTGCCAGGTGCCCTCGCGTGACAGCACTTTGCAGGAGGAGACCTAGGGCCATCCGTGCTGCAACGCCTCTGGATGTCCCCTCTGCACGGACAGCCACCGCCCCTGCTCGGGGCCAGCCGGCAGGTGACGATGCTGGGGCTTTGTCCCTGCCCTATGATGTTGCCCATGATTTATAGGTCATTTTACAGCAGCTGTAAAGAGGCTGTAAATTATAGGAGGGGCATAAATTAGCCACGGACCCCTTTACTGGCCATAAAGATCTAAGGCCCACCACAGCTGCCTTTGGAGCTGGCACTCGGGAGCATTCCCAAGGACAGCCAGGGGTGCCTTCAGCCAGGCCGTGGGGTTCTTTGGCACGCTGGACATAAATGGGCTCTTTATTGCAGTGGGGCTGGGGGGCTGGTGGCGACAGGTGGGGAGGGGCCAGGGGCTCCCTCTGAGGCCAGGGCTGCAGGATGGGCATGGACAGGCTGCACCGAGACCCCACATCCCCACCCCACAGCCCCAGCCCCACATCCTCATGGCCAGCCTCATGCCCAGCTCTGGCTCTGCTGCAGCCAGTGCCTCCGGTGCTGGTGCCCTCCCCGTGTGTGCAAATTCCCCCAAATTCCTCCACCATCGGGGCTGCCCCAGCGGCAGTTGGTGCCCTCTTTTTCTCCCGTGTGACCCTGCAGCACAAACAGCTTTGCAGCTCCTCGCCGTCCCATTAATTACATTACAACTAACGAGAAGGATCAGGCGGAAGGGATTAAACTTTGATTCTGCTTCCGCAGTCCCGGTGCACAGGAGAGAAAAGCAGCTTTATCCTCTCAAAATGGGAGTCACTTTTCACACTCACTCCAATCCCAGTGCTAATCTCCTCGGTTTCCCCAGCCTGGGGCAGGCAGCTCCCGTGCTCTTCCCGTCCTCACCCAGATTTGTGGTGTGCTCAGGGGACTCTGCAGCCCTTCCCCAGTGCTCGGCTGCTGCCCTGGCCCTCCTGCTGGCTTCTCCCCCCCTGCGCTGCCTCGTGCCTGTCCCAGCCGGACAGAACCGCACATTTGGGGAATTTCTGCGAGTTGCCAGAGGCTCAGCATTTCCTCCCGCCTGGGGCTGCAGCTGCTGACCGCATGGCAGCGAGCACTCATTATCTGCCTGGATGCAGCCAGTGCTCGGGCGTTCAGCTTCAAGCACTCGGGGTCCCCATATGCACAGCACCATCCTGCAGAGCTGCACCCATGGAAAGGCTCAGGCCCCGTGGTTGCTTTGTTGCAGCAGTGCACGGGTGGCTGTCTGGGCTGGGCGTTGCTCAGCTCAAAGGTAGAAGCAGTTCTGTAAGTGACACCTGTCAGATGGAGTGCACCCTTCACATGGGCACTTTGCTCCTGGCAAGTGATTTGCATGATGATTCAGCATGAATTTGCCTACATTACAGAGCAGGGCACATCCAGCCGTCACGGTGCTCAGAGAGCTGCCGTGCCACAGAGCTGCTGGAGATGGGGTCGGGGCACCCTGCACCAGGGGTCACCCCCCATGCCACTCCATCTGCCTGCAGGAGGTGCTTTGCATCTTGAGAGGCTGCGATGGCGCCTGCCTCCTTTGCATGCAGCACTCCTCTCACCTCCGTTGCCAGCTGCTGGCTCCCAGGGCTGCCCAGCTCTGAGAATTTGGCAGGTGTTTCACTGCAAGGCCGTTGCCCTGGGTTGGGGTTAGGACTAGGGTTAGGGTCGGTGTTAGGGCCACAGCCCTGCCAGGGGGAGGGGAAGGAACACCAAGCGCCAGGGCAGAGCCAAAGGCAGGAAGGATGCTTTGCGCAGGGCGTGGATCGCTCTGCTAGGATAAGGGTCTTGCAGATCCCCTGGTGGGACAGCAGCCTCTGAGGAGCCACCCCTGGTAGCTGTGGTGTCAGGGCCATGCTCAGCCGCTGCCCCCGGTCTGGGAGCGCAGCTGCCGTCCACTGCTTGAGCACGAGACAGCAGCAGTAAATCTGGGCTCGTTGCTGGAGACCCCAAGGAGAGCATCTGCAGCTTGTTTTCAGCATGAACTCCTGTAAAAAGGGCACCGTCCCTATAAATCCATCACGGGGAGACTTCCTGCACGCCCGATCCGGCTCCTGTTCCTCTGATTCCTCGTGCACAGACACCCGCTGCTGTCAAGGTGAGCTGGGGGCTCCTGCCCCGAGTCCCTCCCTCCTCACATCACCTCTGGGTTGCTCAGCAGTGGGGAACGGAGCTGTGAGGTCCCTCCCAGCCTGAAACCCCTCCTGGGCCATCTCCGCACCACACTGTGCTCTTCTGTCCTTAAGCACCGAGCAGACAGAAGAAGCTTAGAGCCTTCTTGGAAATCATCATCCATCAGCCAAGGGAGGGGTAAACACTTTCAAGTCAAGTGCTGGAGAGTGAGCGCAGAGAGGATGCTTCCCAGCCCTGCAGATTAAGCCCAGGGGAATTAATCAATAAGAATCTAATTTAAGAAGCTTTTATGCACCTCTGCAGCAATTGCTCTCTCTGTATATAGCCCCATCCCTGCAGGTGCTCTCCCAAACCACTGATAAAGGACTGGGGGGCTCTGGGGGCCACTGTGGCTCTCCCCATCCCTGCAGAGGGCTCCGATGCTCAGCATCCTCGAGGAACACAGTGATTGCAGGCAGGTGCGGGGCACCCCGGGGCTGGAGCTGTGTCCCAGGGTGCAGGATCATGCCGCGTCCCTGCAGGCACCGTCTCTGCCCGGCTGCTGCCCCTACCAAGGGGTTAACCCCGCTCCCCCGGGTTTGCATTCCTGTGTCAATGGGAAATGTGAGCCGGGAGCACCGGGCTCATTCCGCCCGCAGAACCCCGCTGCTGACAGCCAGGGCTGCCACCAAGGAGCGCTCGGGCCCTGGCTGGGGCGGTGCAGCTGCGGCTCCTCCTGCGCTCGTGGTGAGGCCGGGTCCAGAGATGATCTGCACAGAGGGATGGAGCGGTTCACCGGGTGCTTGCGGGAGCAGGGAAAGGCCAGAGGAGCCCAGTGATCCCACAAGGGAAGGTGAGAGGAGCAGCTTTCAATCTGTTGGGGGTTAGGGAGTTTAGGGTCTGCCTGTGGTTTGCTTGGCCTTCCTCCTCCTCCTCCCTTCTTCCAGCGTGTGGGAAGCACCTCCGTTCCGGCCCCGGCAGCAGCAGCCTCGTGTGGGTTTGGCACAACAAGCGGGCACAGCTCTCTGCCCCGGGCTATAAATACAGCGGCTTCCACAGGGCTGTCTAGACAGGAAGGCAGCCTGCGAGAGGGGAGAGTCCCGCTGTTAAAGGGGACGGGGAACACAAGGGAAGTCACCTCCCAAAAACTCGGATGCGCGCAGGGAGCTCCTCCAAAAGGGGCCTGGAAGCGCAGGGGTCAGTGCTGGGCTGCGTGGATGGGAATCCTTCAGGCTGCAAAAACCTCTCCCATTGCCACTTCTGGGACAGCAAACCCAGCACCTCACCGCAGGTCCTGGATCAGGTGCTGGAGGGAGGAGAGGAAGCACCACCCCTTCCATCACGCTCCCACCAGCGCAGGGGAACTGTCCCTTCCTCCCTGCTTGGCTCATCAGAGCCTGGGAAGCAATTCTGCCCAGCCCATA
This sequence comes from Numida meleagris, assembly GCF_002078875.1. NCBI lineage: Eukaryota > Metazoa > Chordata > Aves > Galliformes > Numididae > Numida > Numida meleagris. The sequence continues at coordinate 2,538,690 of NC_034429.1, read as the reverse complement.
GGGCTGCTCTCCTTCCTTCCAGGCTCGGAAGCTGTTTAGAGTTTGCTCTGCACCGCTCTCATTTTATATCCTTGCAAGGGAACAGCATCGCCCCATTGTTTTGTTGCTGGCCGTGGCTTTTTTCCCACTATAAATATCTGAGTGTTGCTTGAAAGGAAGAGAAAAAAAACACCCGACACCACCACTATAGGTGGTGGGAGAAAAATCATAGCCCATGGGTAATGACACATAATTGCAGCCCTTCTCCTGATGAAAGGAGCTGCCACCGGGCTCCTAAATGACAGCGTGCAGAAAACGCTATTATCAGATTATCCGAGTGGAGGAATCTTTGCAGCAACACGAAGGTGAAACTGCCAGGCCTGGTTCCTGGGACTGCAGCTGCTGGGCAGCACTGGGCAGTGCTGACACCATCACCGTGCTCAGGAGAGAGCAGTGCAGGATGAGCAGAGCATCACTGCAAACATCACAGCCCTGAGAGAGCCTGGCTGGGGCTGCACAAAGTCCATCCAGCCCAGCTCACCATGAGAGGCAGCGTTAAGCAAACCTCGTTAATTTCCTTTTGCAAATCAGTGGGGGCCAGAAGTCGCACCCGCTTTGTGCAGGGGATGCACGGCACTGAAGGATCCTCTGGGTGCTTCTCACCTCTGAACAAACCAAACCTCCACTGTGGGATGGAGGTGAGAGGAGCCAGCAGAGCCCTTGCAGTACTTTCTCCCCTGTGGTAACAGCCGAGCATTGGCAAGAGCTGCCCAGATGTAAGACAAGGATGCACAAACCAAACCCAGGTTTCTTGGGCAGACACCTTGGACCTGCACGTAGCACAAGCAGAGCACCGAGGAGGCTGCAGCTTTGCATGCAGAGGGCTTCACACAGTGCAGAGCCCACAGCACGGGTGGGATGCAGCCCATCCTGCAGGGCCATCACTCTGGGGAAGCACTGAGCGCTGCCCTGGCTGCAAACACCACCGAGCAACAGTCTGCCCCGACTGTTGTCTGCAGGCAGTAAAATGGCACGTGATGTGTTAATGGGCTCCGCAGTATTTGGCAACTGCAAGGCAGCAGCACACTGCACTGCTGGAGGACTGCACCCTGCTCGGGCAGCGTGCACTGGGGACGGGAGGTGCCATGGGGACATGGCCAGCTGGGACCAACATCGGGTGAAGAGGCAGAAAAGCTGCGCTCAGGACCTTGGAATGCAAGGCAGGATGGCTTCGGTGCTCTGCTCTCTGTGGCTGTGCTGACTATGGCTCCTGCTCAGCCTCCCAAATACCACATCTGTGACCCCCGGTGTCATCCTGTGGGTGCCCTGAGCATCTCTGGCCCTCTCCTCTGGCTGGGAGAGTGATGCCTGGGGCCACTTCCCTCCATCACCGTCAGACAGGCAGCCAAGCAGCACAGACAGAAGATATTTCAGTGCTGTTAAGATGCAACCAGCAAAGGAAAGAGCTGCTTTGGGTCGATGAAAATAGCAGAGGAACCTCAGAGCGAGGAGAGCGCTTGTGCAGTGGCTGAGCTCGGTGCCACAGCCCTTAAACCCGGGACAGCAGCATCCTGGAGCCGGCGTGGCCAGAGCAGGGCACAGGCAGGCGAAGCCCGGCAGAGTGCTGGCAGCAATGTGGCTGCAGCCAGAGCCACTAATAATGCTTTATTGGGTTGGAGCAGAGAGGGAGAGAGGGGGCTTCCTGTAAAGGCTGTACTCAGCTCCTAAATCATGCCCAGCAGCTAAGATTTGTTCCCTGGTGCAGCTGGTTTTCATGAGTCACTTTTTCCTGGGAAAGTTGGTGTTCTGCAGGCTGCCAGGCGAGCTCTCCGCTGCGTCCCTGAGGCTGGTGGCAGGGTGGCCAGGGCTGGGTTTCTCCTTGTGATGGCTCACCAGACACAGAGCTCTGCAGCTGGAGAGTCCCAGCCATGGGGAAGCGCGGCTGAGCTGCTCGCTGTGACTCAGATGTTCCAAGGTTTGCTAAGGCCGGCAGTGCACCTGGAAGCTCTTCAGAGCAGTGCGTGGTCCCACGAAGGCTGCACGGCAGGAAGAAGCAGGGCAGAGATGATGCAGGCTCCCATCAGAGCGCGGTCTGTGTGTCCTGCATCCCGTGGTGCACCCACTGCCCTGGTGCAGGTGCATGCTCGGTGCGCATCCAGCCTGCAGCACGCTCATGCATGCGCTGCAAAGCGCAGACGTGTGCACACGCAGCCCCTCTTGCAGGCAGGCAGACCCGCAGCCAGGCAGTGCCCTGATGTACTCCTGCCTTTTCATGGAGGGATGAAGCTGCAAAGTCTTTGTCGGTGGGATCTTTCAGGGAAAGCTCTTTGTTATTCAGCATTTGCTCCTGCCTCCCCCTCTCCAAACCTAAACTAGCTGCATCCGCTTTTGTTTTCTAAATGCAGAAGTAGGGACTGAAAGGAGCCCCTTTGTAGTGAGGAGGAGGGAAGAGCTGCAGACCTTCAAGTGGGAAACTGAAGGCCAGGGGAGAACGGCTCCATCCTGGGCCACTCTTCTCCCAGCAGCACCTTCAGTTCTGTCCCTGCTGCGCCCAGACAGGGGCACAGCAGCACGTGCACACGGGTCCCCAGCTGCTGGCATGCAGTGAGTTGTTCAGCTGTTCTGCCAACGGAGCCCCACGTTCCATTTATCTTAATGCTGTTCTTGATTAGGGGCAGTTAAACTGCAACAAGCCCAGGTTCCTGTGAAATCCCCATCTGCGCTGCCTTGAAGCTGCACTGATAACGTGGTACGGAAGAGCCCGGCACATCATGGCCTCACCAGGAGAACCCCACAGCAGGGCAGGGGGCACCGAGGCACCTTCCCCTGGCCCTCTGCCCACCCACGTCCCAGCAGTCTCCATCACTCAGTGGTGGTGTTGGGCTCCCTGTTCCTCCAGGAGGACCCATTCATGCTCCACTTGTGCCACCAGATGGTGACAGCTCGTGGTCACTCCCGCGCTGAGCCCCAATGTGGTGCTGGGGCCGGGGATGTGGGTTTGCCCCTGAGCCTCCTGGGGCAGGGGATGCCTTTCCCTGTTGTCTGCCAGTTCCGAGCACCTTTACTTATAAGGGCCCATGAACTGGTGTCCGTTGATGGAGTCCAGCAGAGAACCATCAGAAGAACAAAAAGGACACGAGCCCTCTGCCTTTCCCCGTGCTCCCTGCTCTCAGCAGCCTTGGTTCGCCAAGGGAAGAACGCCCCAGCAGGCATGGTACCTTCCCCTCCCTCTGTCCACACATCTGTCATCCTGGAAAGAAAAGTATTCCCTGGGTCTTGGCACCGCGCTCTGAACAGTTGCCTGAAGCAGCAAGAGGCTGCTCCTGAGATGGATGCCCAGCATTTGGTTCAAATATAGCGATGGTGATTGACAGGGCTAATTCAGCCTGTCCTCTTCCCTGTTATAACTTAATCACTTGCACATTGCCTCGCGCGGATCTTTCCCTGCCAGCCAGGAGACGTCTTCATTCCGGGCTGCCCTGGTGTGAGGCTGACTGGGGGCTGCTTCGGGGAGCCCTGGGCCAGCTTTGGGGAGCTCACCCAGCGCTGAGCTCCATCTGCCTGCCCGACTCAGCGCTCTGTGGGTCAGGCCAGGCTGGGTTCCGTGGCACAGACTTACACCTCCACGTCCTCAGCTTGGGCATCCAGCACGGCCCTAAGCAAAAAGCACGCATGCTGCCTGTGTATGCAGAGATTTTTTGGGGTGCTGAGCATTAGAGCTGCCCCAGAGCTCGGGGAGAGGTTACCCCACTACATGAACCGCAGCAACGGTGGCTCCCAGGAAGGAGCTGGGTCTGGAAACTCCATACAAACCTGCCCCACGATGTGGGTTAGGGGTAGGGTTAGGGGTAGGGTGCCCGGGGTGTTGCTCCGCAGAAGAGCCGGGGTACGGGGCTGCCCCACACCTGCTGCCCGTGTGCTGGCGACGGGAGCCCTGCAGTGTGGGGCACGCAGCGGGGCGAGGCGTGGCCGAGAGCAACGGGGCAAGAGTCCCGCGAGCACCGTGCTCCACGAGCGGAGTTTTTGGGGACCACCGCCGCCTTCAAACCCCCCCGCCCCTCTCCCGGGAGCCCGTTCCGGGGCGGCTGCCGGCAGCGCAGCCCGGGGGCTCCGAGGGGGCGGCCCGGCGGCGACTACAAACCCCATCAGGCCGCTGAGGAGGAGGAGGAGGGCTGGGAAGAAGGCGGGGGAGGAGCCGGCGGGAGGCGGCGGGGCGCTGCGGGAGCGGCTCAGTCCGGCGGCGGCAGCGCGCGGCGGGGACGCGGCGGTGCGGGCAGCGCTGAGCGGCGGCCGTCGGGGCGGACCGCGCCTCCCGGGAGCGCCTCCCGCCGCCACCTCGGGGCCGGGGTCCGCCATGGGGCGGCCGCAGTGAACGCGGCGGCGGCGGGGCTGCGCTCTCGCCCCGGCCGGGGCTCCCCTCCATTGTTCCCGGGAGCGGCGGGCACCGCGCCTCCGCCGCCGCCCCGCGGGACTCCGGTGAGTACGGGGAGAGGGAGCGGGGCCGCGCTTTGTGCTCCGCGCGGTGGGGATCGCTCCGGGATCGCGGCCGTCCCCATCCGCCGGGGGGCGGCTCGACGGGGGCCCTCTGCGGGCAGCGCGGGGCTGCGGGGGGCTGCGGCGTGCGGGCACCGTGGGCGCAGAGCTGCGGTACCGGGAGTTCGGGGGGCGTAGGGACACCGGAGCGGTTCGGTGTGCGTGCCGTGGGGGTCCGGGTCTGAACCCCGGGGCACCCCGGGCAGTCGCCCGGCGGCACTTCGGGAGCGCGGTGGCTCGGTGCCCGGTTCTCGGGTCGGTGCGCGCTGCTCGGTTCGGTGCCGAGCTCCGGGACCCCCCGCACCCCCCCGCGCTGTGGATCCGGTGAGGGCTCGGAGCTGCTGCCCTGCCAGCGGCCGCCAAAAGTTGCTGGGCGGGAGCCTGGCGGCTTCCAAAAGAAGATGGAGAAGGAGCCGGGTTTGTTTCGTTAGGGACTCGAGACGCTGGGGCCTTTCGGTAAAAATCGGCGGCGGAGGCGATGGAAGCGACCCGGGCGGAGATCTTTGTGCGTGTTGGCGTGGGAGGTGAGGGGGCTCGGGGCGTCCTTCGCCCCAACTCTTTGCCAGCGTCGGGGAACGGCTCCTGCGTGTGCGCAGCGTGGCGGCCGCCTACGCCGCGGCGCTCGCGACGTCCGCGGGGCCGATGATGTCTGCGGGGCCCCGCGCCGGGTGGGTTCCGCGTGGTGGTTTGGCCGAGGTTCGGCTCCCGGGCGAGGGCAGCCAGCTGCCGTGCGGGAGCGAGCGGCGCTGCGCGTCCATTTGCGGCGCGTTCGGGTTCCAGCGAGAAGCGCCGGGCGCCGAACGCCGCGTGCCGGCCGTCCTCGCGCGGATTGTTGGATAACTCGGCGGTGCCGGGCGTCACGGCTGAACGGCCGAGCCTCCGCGGCGAGCTTCTCCCGACTGCTTGCGTTAACAAAACTGCGCGCTCCGAGGCTGCTCGCTGGCGGAATCCCGGGCAAAGGGAGAGCGGGCTTTGTGCTCGGCCGTGATTTGCTCTCACGAGATCCCGGGGCGCGGAGCGGCCGCTGTGCCCACCCGGGGATGCTGCGGGACGGGAGCCCCCCGCACCTCTCTCTGGCCAGCAGCCATTTTCCCCGCACAGGAGCACTTCCTCCCTTAATCTCCGCCGTGCCTGGCATGCACCGCTGCCTTCTCCTTGTGTTGCTCAGAGAGGATTAAAACAAATGAGGATCGTCCCTGCCCTGGTGGGAGTGGTGCTGTGCCGTGTGTGCAATGCGCCCGCTGCTGCAGCCCGGCTGGGAAGGAGCCCAAGCTGCTTTCAGGTGCAGACGGGATCTCTCTGTTCGTTTATTTGCCTCAAAACAAATAAACTGAACTGGGAGCTGAGGATCTCCCGGCCCCATTGCTCGGCCGGGCCTGGAGCGCAGATGCTCGTCCCAGCAGTTTGCCTTTTCCCTCATTGGGACCTTCTGCTTCTGGGGATGAAGGCAAATGTGAGCAGCGGGGGATAGGTTTGCTGGAGGAGTGCGTGTCCTTCCGCCCGCAGTAGCTTTCCTGGGAGGAGCTGAGTGCAGCAAACCCCATCCCGTTCCCTCCCAGCTGGATAACAACTCTGCCTCTTGCAGGGGGTGGGAGGCTGTGTCCTGGTGTCCCGAGCTGGGGCAGCCCTGTGCTGGCGCACTCAGTGCTACCATCCTGGGGTAGGATTTTGGGGACCAGCGGGTGCTCAGCATATCTGAAAATCAAGCCCTTGGGTGGGGATCCCTGGGTTTGGGGATGCTTTTAAACCTGATCTGGTTTTACTGAGCCTTCCCCCTCCTTGTGCCCCACGTGCCTGACCCCCACTTACAGCACTGCACACACACAGTGCACTGTAAGTCAGTGCTGGAGCTGTCGGTGTGCAGCAGGCTGCAACATGTGGCTGCAAAGGGTTAACGCTGAATGCAGCCCGCACAGTTGGATATTTATTTTTCCAAGCATGCGTCTGCTTTAAGCATTACCGATTTTCCCTATAGTTACATTTGCAGTCGTGTTTGCTTTTTATTTCAGCAAATACTTGGTTGAGCGTGCGGCTGGGTCAAGGAGTGCAGGGCGAGGAGGACGTTCCCTGTGCCCCCAGGAGCTTTGCTTTTGCTGTGCCCTTCTGCTGCAAGGGCACTTGGAGGGGCTTGGAGCCAAATTCACCCTCCTTCCATACACTGGTGTCTGTCAGGGTCTCCAGTTTGTGGTCACCACCTCCTGCCCATGGGAAGGGGCATTGCCTCGGGGTCCCTATGCTCACACTGGGGCACGTGGAGCCTTCCCCTAGGGACTTCCCGGTGACCTCCTGAGCCCCTCTCCCACCCAGGGTGCCCCAGCGCCGTGGCCCTGCTCCTCTCTCCACACCTTGGATGCGTTCCCAGGGATGAGCCATGCGCCGGGAAGGGGCTTCCCCACTGCTCAGCACGGGGGCCAGGCCCATGCAGGGAGCGTGCTGCTGGCTCAGCCCTGACTCACGGCGCAGGGCGAAGGTCTGGGGTCGTGCTGAGGACAGTGGGGCAAGAGGGTTGCACCTGTGCGCACGTGGGCAAAGGCAGTGCTTGGGTGGGAGGGTGCACAGGTGGGCACAGGGGTGTTTCTTCAGCTCCTAAATAGCTCCGTGGGTGTCATGGCCTTTGTAATTGCAGGTCTCTAAGGGGCCCTTAGCCCTGGCTCCTCGCTTTCTGCTTCCATTTTTAGTCACTTGAATCCACCCCAGCCAGCAAATTGCAGCGTGCAGGGCACAGGGACAGTGCACGCATGGAAGGAGCTGGAAACCCACACTGGGGCTGCAGCCCTTCGGAGCAAGCAGATTTCTTTGGGGACCCATCTGAACGCTGTCTGCACGGAGCGGAGCCGTGCTTTGTGTGCGCAGGTTGGGGGGGACCTGGGCTGCTCCTGCCCCGCGTGCATCACCACTGCTGCAATGGAAACTCGCTGCTGTCAGCCCCTGAGTCAGCGCCCGCCCCGGTGCAGCTGAGCCCCGCTCCACTGCCCTGACTCAGTGCTGGGAGCTGCTGTGTGCACCGTGCTGGGGGGGGCCGCAGCCGCTCCGCATTAGGGCATGTTCCGGGGAGCGTGTGCTGTCGATAAACAAAGTCGCGGAGAGACAGAAAATAATTTCCAGAAATGCCAAGGATTTGTTTTTTTTTCCACGAAGCGTTCCACCTCCTCCTTCCAACCCCTGATAAATTGCTCACGCTCCATCGCTGTTTTCACTGGTGGAGATAACGTCGGTGTTTGCTGGGTGTTCCTGCCCTTGTGTGATTAGTTTGGGTGCCAAATGCTGGCAAGGGAAGAGGCAAAAGCTGCCCCAGGATTAAATGTGGTCCTTTGGGATGGTGGATGCCCCGTGATGGGAAAGGGTTCATTGGGAAGCAAGAGCACGATGGCATCCAGGGCTCCAGGAGCACGTGGGGGGATGAGTGGTGGCCCATTACTCACTGGAGTGGTTACTCACCTTGCAATAATGTGCACTTGAGCCAGATCCCGTATGGCAGAGACAGCACTTGTTCACGCGGTGCGCTCCGCACGGGGCTTTGGGGTGATGTCAGAGCAGCACCAGGTGAGCTCACGTGGCTGCATCCCGGCGGTCCCCACCTCTGTGCCCTCCCCTTCGTGCCCTTTGGTCCCGGAGCAGCCATCCGTCCCGGGGTTGTGCAAGACGGGGCACGGAGCCCTGCGTGAAGCCCAGGGGGACCATTAGTGACCGCCGGTGTCGGGACCTCGGCTGGAGGCTGTTGTGGAGCTGCAGATGTCGCGGAGGGAGGAGCGTGGCGCTTGGCTTGCTGCCCACCGGCTTTGGGGTCTGGCTGCTCGAGCCGGGTTTGGCTGCGTTGGAGCAGGGAGCAGCGCGGCGTGGCTCGGCGCTGGGAAGGGGAAGGCAGAGCGATGAGGAGGGTGAAGGAGCATCCTCCTCCCGGTCCAGCCGAGCTGGTGGCTCCGCTGCATGTGCACCAAAGGCTGCGAGGTCCCAGCCCTGTTCCCACAGCAAAGGGGCTCCGGCATCTCCCGTGGGATCACCCCGACATCCCAAAAGGGCTCCAGGAGCCCCCAGCCCGGGTCAACCATGTGAGCACCTGCTGCTCTGCCCCCAGGGTCTGTGCTGCTCTCGGTGCGGTCTGGAACTGCCTGGGACGTTTGTAGTGGAAGATGTGAAGACAAAGAGGGGTTCTCCCATCCCACAGAGCTTCAGTCTGGAGCCTTTTCCATTTTGCATCTGAGCAAAGAAAGTTCAAGGAACCCAAAAGCTGCTCCTGCCAAGCCGTGACGATCCAGCTCCTTGCAAACATTTTGCTTTGTATGAGAATTGCTGTTTTCGGTGCCAACTGCACGAAGGAGGAGGAAAAGAGGAGAGCAGAAACCTCCCTTCTCTTCAACAGCATTTGAGGATTTCTCCCAGCATTTTTTTCCAGTGCTCGGTTTTGCTTTGCCAGCACTTCTGCTCCCAACACTTCAACGGCTTTGGGGGGATTGCTCAGAGTGCAACACCCACCGCCACCGGGCAGGGGGGTCCCATGCAGCAAAGGGGCTGTGGGACGCGGGGGGGCTCCCGTACAGCAAAGGGAAATGGGGGCTGCCCCGTGCTCTGCCCTGACTCTCTTTCCCCCCTCTGCAGCTCGCAGCGGCCGACGGGGCCCCATGGAGGGGCGGTTGAGCGCAGTCGCCGAGCAGTAGCCGCAGCAGTGGGATGTTTACCTGGAGGTGCCTCATCCTTTGGGCTGTGCTGGTCACAGCCGCGCTGTCCGCTGCCAGACCGGCCCCCACGCTGCCCGACCAAGGTAAGGCCAGCAAAGCTCCTTCTTCGTGTTTCTCCGCGGTGATAAGATAGCCGGGACCTCTCGCCTTGCGAAGGGCAGAGGCTGGGGCCCGGCATGGGGTGCGTGGTGTGTCGTGGTGCATCGAGGTGCGTCGTGGTGCATCAAGGTGTGTTGTGGTGCATCAAGGTGTGTTGTGGTGCATCAAGGTGTGTTGTGGTGCAGCCCGGCTGCGTTGTCTGCAACGAGCACATGGCGTGGGCACAAGGAGCGTGGGCACGCCTCCAGCGTTGCCTATGGGCGTCTTAAGCCAGGAGGGAAACTTTGCGCTGGAGAAGGACACGGGTCACCCCTAAGGCGTTAAAGGGGAAAGCCTGGGATGTATTCTCCACGGGCAGGCTGTGGCTGTGCTGAGCTCCGGGCTGGGGACACTCTGAGCTGCCGTGCGTGGGCCTCCGGGGTCACCGTGCCCCCAGGACAGCTGCACGGAGCGCTGCAGCATTTCAAAGCACGGCCCCTTCCCTTGGTGAGGTGGAGAATAACCAGAGCAGCCGGGGACCGCTGCCTAGCTGCTGCCTTTTGGTTCTAATTACCTGAGAATGTCTGGTCTGTGCGGTGCAGCGTTGCTTTTTAAGGCTCGCTCCTCCCCTCTTCCTCCCACCGAAAGCCCCACGTGCTGGGGAGCCCCACTGTCACCCCGTGAAAGCCATGCAGGTGCTCAGAGCACAGGCTGTGAGTGGTGGCAGTGGGGTTTTGGGGTGCTTAGGGAGCCCTGGAGGGGCTGGGGAGGCAGCGGTGGTGGCGGAGGGGACAAGGAGAGGATGGAGCTGGGTGCCTACCAGCCTCCTGCCAGGGCTGGCAGAAACCTCTGGCAACGCCTCCCAGCACTGCTCTCACCAGGACGGCCCAATTAGTGCCACAGCGGGAGCCCGGCTGCGCAGAGCCCGGCCCTTTGGCTGCAGCTGCTGGGAACAGTGCGTCCCCGGCACCGTAAGCACCTCGGCACGGGGTGGGACGGAGAGCCAGGTCCAGGCCAGGCTGCGGGGGCGGCTCTGGTGCATCATGTCCCAGAGCCGTGCATCATGTCCCAGAGCCGTGCATGACGTATCAGAGCCGTGCATCGTGTATCAGAGCCGTGCATCATGTCCCAAGGCCATGTGTTGTGTCCCGGTGCCGGTCCTTTCCGCATCACCCAGGGCTGGCCGTGCTCCTGTCCCGTCCGCAGCAGACGCAGCACTTGCCCAGACTTTGTTCTGATGTTTATGGGGTTTCACTTTACTGCTGGTGTGAGGCAGGAGCACGTAATCCCCCGCGCGGGGCAGCCCCCTCCTGGCTGCAGAGGAGGGCTCGGAGCCGCCCCTCCGCGTGGCTGGGGAGGGGGCTCGGGAGCTCGGCCTTTGTCAGGAACTTCTTGAAAAATCTGCTGCAAATAAAATATTAATGGGCGCTCACCGTGTTTGATAGTTACCTAAATTTGGAGGCGGTTTTAGAAGAAAAATACAAAAAAAAAAAAACAAAAAACAAGACGAGCTAAGGGGAAAAGCCAAGAAATTTCCATGAGCAGCCTCCGTCTCCCTCCCTCACAAAGCCGCTCTTTGTCTTCAGGTTAAACAGAAACCTGCAGAAAATTGCGGAGGGGATTTTTGCCTCCCTCCCTGTCCGCTATTGTCCTCTCCGCTCTTCCCGCTGCCCCGGCTCTGCCCCATTGCTGCGTGCGGGGGCCGTGGGGGCACGAAGCGGCCGAGGGGGTTGCAGCTCTGAGCCCCCTCCCCTGCCCCATCTCCTGGTGCAGACCCCGAGCCCGGTGCTGCGGGGCACCACTCTGCTGCCTTCCCCTCCCAGCCCCTCTGCAGGCATTGTTCGCCACCTCCCGCCTTTCCACTCGGATGCTGTCACTCCAGCCCTTAATTGAGGAGGAAAAAAAGAAATACGAGGCTTTGGGAAAGGCAGCAGTGCTTTGCTGCAGCTGCGGGGCAGCTCGGTGGGGCTGCCTGCGCAGCCCCCCCTTGTGCAAACCCGCTGCACCCTGCGCTGGGAAAGGAGCAGATCCCCGGGGCACCCTCCTGCTGCAGGGCCCTGGCAAACTCATTGCTTATTGCAGGGAGCCACAGATGCACGTGGATTGCAGCGCTCCTGGTGCCCCTCGCAGTGTGCAGGCCCCGCTGTCCTGCGCTGCTCCTCTGCTCTGAGCTCTGAGCGTGGCCGGGTGTCCCGGGGGACGGGCGCGTGGTTATCCTGACAGCTTTGCAAACGACCGACGTGCTGGGTAATTAAATGCTGCTTCATTTCACGTGTGCTGCTCCGAGGAGCAGTGCCCGGGGCAGTGCATCAATTCCCAGCTCCTGCTGCAGAGAGCTGCCCGGGTCTGCAGGATGGGTAAAGCCCAGCAGAAAACACTGCATTCTGCACTTGGCATCGCCCTTCCCTGGGGCGCGGGGCAGTGGGGAGGCAGTGCAGTTGCAGCATGGTTGCAGTGGGGATGCAGCAGCGATGCAGCGGGCGCACAGTAGAAATGCAGCAGGGTTGCAGTGGGATGCAGCAGGGGTGAACTGGGATGCAGTGAGGGTACAGTGGGGATGCAGCAGGGTTGCAGTGAGTTGCAGTGGGATGCAGCAGAGTTGCAGCAGGGTTGCAATGGGATGCAG
>NC_034429.1:2513254-2526422 GCF_002078875.1 Numida meleagris | reverse complement strand
TTGCAGCGGGGGCACTTGGCCACATCCCCAGCACTCCAACAGGCAGCTGCGGGGGGACAGTGGGGAGAGGCACTTTTTAAATAAGAAAGAAGCCAATCCCCACGTCCCGGTAAGCGCTTCCTGTTGGGATTAGCAGAGCTGTGGGGCATGTGTGTGCTTTTTCTTCAGGAAATACCTTCAGTGAGCCCTGGTGGGGTTTCCAGGGCAACCGGCGGCCGGACCCGCTGCTCGCGGCCATTCAGCCCGGGCTGTCGCTGCGCCGCTTTGTTGGCCGCTTTATTGCGCTCGGGCACACACAGCTCCCCCCGTTTTGTCAGCGCTGAATGCAGAACTTCTCCATTCTGACGGGCAGCTCTGGCGCGGGGCCATTTGCATGCAAAGTCCTTTTGGGGTTGGGAGCAGAGGGAGTGGGGAGAGCACGGCTGAATGCAGAGGGGGAAAGGTGAAGCTGTGCCGCCCTGACCCCAGCGCCGCTGTCCTCATCCCTGCGGGGCCGGGCCTGGGCTCCTGCTGCAGGTACTGGGACTGGTGGCACTCTCCATCTGCCTGTTGCTTTCACTGCAAAGCCAGAACTGAGCAATAAAAGCGCTGGCGACTTCACCTTAAAACAGAATCTCTCTGAGCTGAACGTCCCCATCCCCGCTGAGCGCTCTCGGACCCAAATTCCCCCTATTCCCTGCAGCGCTGCCCGCGGGCTGTGCACTGCTGGGTGCTGTGGGGTGCAGCACCCAGCGCCTGGGGCTGCAGGGAGTTCTCCTGAGCCCGATGTGTTCTGGGGAGCCCACCTGGGGGGCGTTTTGCTCCCAGCAGAACACCTGCACCGTGCATCTCCCGGACCTCCGAGAGACAGCGCTGCTTGCAGCAAGGTCAGTGCCACCCACACCCCGTGCACAGCAGTGGGCACAGAGCCTCTGGGCATCCCCGTGCCCCCCATGTTTGGGGCTGGAGTGGATGGGCTGCAGACATTTGGCTCCCTGCGGTGCCCCCCCTGGTGCAGGGGAGGAGAGCCAGGCGTTTCTCCGGCCCATTGAGCTCCAGGCGTGTGAGCACCGTGCTCAGAGCTGCGGCTGCTGGCAGGGGCTGCACCTGCCGGCCTGGGTTAGGTTACAGGAGAGCAGAATAAGGACAAGAGGCACTCCAGGCTGCTGGAGCACAGCGATCTGACCGGGTGCTGTGCGTGGGGTGAGCCGCTCCCACCGCGTGTGCGCTGCGGTTTTGCAGAGGCTGCGTTTCCCAGGGCTGCTGCGTGGCGGTGCCAGCCGGGCCGTCCCGTGGGCTGCCGCTGTCCGGCTGCCAGAGCCGCATTGTCCCTGCTCTCAGCCGGGGTGGGGGGGGGGGGGGTAACCTGGACATGCTCATTAGCCTGTGAATTCGTTTTCGGGCCGTTCCCACCATGCCGCGTTTTCCGCCTTATCCCCGAGTGCCAGAGATGCGCTTTGGGTTACCAAAGGGCAGGAGCCCGCCCTGCCCTCTGCCTCCCCACTGTCCTGTCCATCACTCTGCTCGTGCTCAGCGCTGGGCTGGGGGAGGGGGGGGGTGGTGGGGGGACACCGCCTTTGAATGGCACAGAGAGCATCGCCGTGAGCTGGGATGCAGCCCTGGGGGCCCAGAGCTGTGCCCCCTCCCAGGAGCTTTTCTCTCGTGGGCAGGGGCAGCGCTGAGCCCCGGCTGGGAGCTGGAGGTCGCAGCAACCCTCTCGTTTTGGGTTCTCCCTGTGCTCTTCGTGCGGAGGCAGGAGGATGCTGTGGGGTTGTGCCTTGGTGGGACGTGGCTGCGGCATTGTGTGTGCCTGTGACGAATCTTTTGAAACACAAATGAGAGCTGCTGGGAGCGCCGTCCTGTGTGGCAGCTGGAGAAAAGCGTGGGGAAACTGGGACTGCAAAAGCAGAGCTCTTCCCCCACAACCTGCGGGACTCTGGGACCTGGCAGTGGGACCCGCAGCCCTGGTTCTGGCCCTCCAGACGTCAAAGAAGGCGCTGAGCTCGTCCCCACAAGCTGTTCTCATCGGAGTGCTAAGAGAAACTCCCGAGCTGTTGGTGGGCGGTGTTCCTCTGAAGATGCTCAGATGTGCGAGTGCTGCAGGAGGAGAGAGGAGCGGGAGCTCCTGGAGCTGCACGGGGGCTGTCCATCACACTGCTGTGAGCACAGCTGACGATGTGTGTGCCTGGTTTGGACCTGCACGCCTTCACCGGGCGGTGCCAGGTCCCTGGGAAGCATGGGATCACGGCTGGAAGGGACCTGAAGGTGGCACGTGCAGGAAGCTGCCCCCGAGGATTTGCTTTGGGGTCTCCACGTGCGAAGTCTCTGTGCTGAGATGGGGCGAGTGGAGGAGGCTCTGAGCAGCCCCAGGCTGCCCAGCAAGGAGCAGGAGTCGTGGGAACCCTGCAGGTTTTTGCAACGCCGGTGACTGGGAAAGAACAGCACAGGGATGGACTGGATTGTTGAGCTGATGGGAGGACGTCGTGGGACAGCTACGGGCAGGGAGCACCCTACAGCCCCCGCCTGGCTGCAGCCCTCAGGCTGAGCTTCCAGCACTGTCACTGAGCCCTGCTGTCTGCCTGCTGTCCTGGCATAGCCCTGTAACCAGTCTGGTGCTGCCTGGAGCCAGGGGTCCCGGCCCGCTTTGCTGGCTGTCTGCTGCTGGGCAGGGAGACCCTGGGGTGGAGCTGTGCGGGGTTTGGTGCTCCTCATCCTTCCCTGCTGCCAGCTCTGCCCAATGTGCCTCAGGTTGCAAATTCCTCCCCGTTTCAAACCCCTTCTGCAGCGCTTGGCAGGAAACTGAGGGTGCTTGCGTAGCTTTGGGCTCCATGGCCGTGCCCTGGGGCAGTGCCTCGCTGCTGCTTTGGCCGCTTTCAGCGCGGCCGTGCTTGGGGATGTCCGTCCCTCAGCCGTGCCCCGCAGCGCATGTCGCCTCCTTAACACAGCCCTCAGCAGCCTGGTGTCCTGTTGTCTCTATTGCTTTTCTTTTTTCTCCTTCTCTCCCTCTCTCCCGAACTCCTCCAGCTCTGCCCAAAGTGAACATCGAGGTGGAGTCGCACTCGGCGCACCCCGGCGACCTCCTCCAGCTGCGCTGCCGGCTGCGCGATGACGTGCAGAGCATCAACTGGGTGCGTGACGGCGTGCAGCTGCCCGAGAACAACCGCACGCGCATCACCGGCGAGGAGGTAGAGGTGCGGGACGCGGTGCCCGAGGATTCGGGGCTCTATGCCTGCATGACCAACAGCCCCTCGGGGAGCGAGACCACCTACTTCTCCGTCAACGTCTCAGGTTCGTAGCGGTGCAGGGGCAGCGCCGAGGAGCAGCGTGCCTGTGTGCGTGTGCTGCATGCTGGCTGTCGTGCGCAGGTCGGCTCGGCGGGGCACGGCCCTGTGCAGCCCTGCTGGACAGTGCTGGCACTGTGCTCCCTGTGCGCGCGCGGGATGTGGAGCCGCCAACTTCGTGCAATGACTGCTGCGGTGCCCGGAGCCATGGGGTGGTTGTGCCCTCTGGGTCAGCGTGGGCACAGCTCGGCACAGAGCCCTGCAGCGGGGCTTGCACTGCTGGGTTTTCTGCTCAGAGCTGCACAGGTGGTGCCCAGCGCCCTCTGCACCCCGTGAGTCCATGGGTGCGCTTCCACTGTGGCGGTGCATGCGTGGGGACACGTGTGTCTGCATGGAGCTGAGCACTGGGGTGAGCTGGAGCCGAGGTTTTCTTTGGTGATTCTGAAGCCTGGTGATGAGGAATGAGTGCTGACGGTCGGGAGGTGCTGGCTGAGGCTCGGGGCCATCTCTGTCCACAGGATGCCCCGGATGGATGGGTATCCATGGGCACTTGGCAGCACAGCGTGGGTGCTGCCTTCCGGAGCACAAAGTCAGCCTCTGGGGCAAGCTGCTGCCTGGGCTCTGTGTGCTGGGACAGCACACACGGTGACCTCAGCTCTGCTCACTCCAGCTGTGCAGCGTCCACCTGGAGCCTCGTGCCACATGTCAGCGCAGGAGAACAGGAGGGGTCCACGCACAGCGCTCAGCTGGGGGTCTCTTCTCTTGCAGACGCGCTCCCCTCTGCAGAGGATGATGATGATGAAGATGATTCCTCCTCGGAGGAGAAGGAGGCGGATAACACGAAGCCGAACCGTACGTGTGGGATGGGTTTGCCCGTGGGTGGGGGTGAAGGGAAGCCAGGCTTGCATGTGAGCGGCATCCAGGGGCTGAGGAGAGGCAGGAGAGGAGAGGCAGAGTCCTGCTGCAGCCGTGGTAGAGCCTGGTTGGGGCGTGGGGATGTGCCAGGGAGACGTGCACCGTGCCCCAGTCCTGCCCTGGGTTAAATGGTGAGCAAACATCGCTGCTCCCCGCGGCTGATCCTGCCGCTCCGTGCCCCACAGAGGCTGTAGCTCCATACTGGACCTATCCCGAGAAGATGGAGAAGAAGCTGCATGCCGTCCCCGCTGCCAAAACGGTGAAATTCAAGTGCCCCTCAGGTGGGACGCCCAACCCCACGCTGCGCTGGCTGAAGAACGGCAAGGAGTTCAAGCCCGACCACCGCATCGGGGGGTACAAGGTACAGAGTGGGCCCCATCCATGCGGTCTGGGCCTGGGGGTCACTCTGGGAGAAGGGGAAATGAATGGGCTTCAGAGGCCCCGAGCCGCCCATTGGTGCAGCCACGCGCCTCTGGAAGGGCAGATGGGCCCCCTGACATTCCTGTTGCGAAATAGACCCACGGCAGTGACCTGCTTCTTGGTCGTGTTTGCAGCAGCCTCAACCTTTGGGGGAGGGGGGAGGACGAGCCCAGCCTGGCTGCACTAATCCCAGTGCTGAGCCAGGAGGGTCGGGGCGGCCACAGCCCCCGGGGGCACCGCACACCTCCCGCATCCAGCACTGCACAGTGGGAGCAGGAGGACAAAGGAGAGCTGCTCTGCGTGCAGGGCCATGGTGCAGCCTGGAGCATTTGGGGTAGGATGCTGGTGCTCCCCATCTGTGTGCTGGCGCTCCCCATCTGTGTGCAAAGCCCTGGGTAGCAAATAGGGTCGAAGCACTGAGCTGCAGGCATTGCCAGAGTGCCAACAGCACCCAGCTCACCCCAGGATGTGGGTGCTGACCCCCTCACCAGAGGGGAGCAAAGTGTCTCTGTTCCCTTTGTGCCACGTGGGGCGGTGTCCTGCACCCAGCCCATCGTGCTCAGCAGTTGGCTCTGTGCTGGGACAGCTGGGAACAATGATGGTCCCTCTGTAGGAGAAGGGAAAGGGGACCTCGAGCAGATTTATGCCATGTCGAGGGGCTGAGCCAGCTCTGATGTGTGCAGATCTCACCCACTGCCCCCGTCCTCCTGCCCCCAGGTCCGCTATGCCACCTGGAGCATCATCATGGACTCGGTGGTGCCATCTGATAAGGGCAACTACACGTGCATCGTGGAGAACAAATACGGGAGCATCAACCACACCTACCAGCTGGATGTCGTGGGTGAGGACGGCGCTGGGGCTGCTCGCTGCTCTGCTCCCCACGCAGCAGTGGGTGCTGCGCCCCGCGAGGTTCACCTCGAACCCTTCTGGGGCTTTTTAATTGCGATGGAAATAATTTCATAGACCAGACAGAAACTTTTTCTAATCGCCTTATTAGCCATAATTCCCAGCTGGGAAGGCTGGTCTGAGCAATTCCACATGTGGAGCTGCTCTAAATGCCAGTAAATGAACCATTAAGAATGTGATTTAATTTGATTACACTGAGCAAACTGAAGGGAACAGTCAGCGAGGTGAACAAAGGGGTTTGTTAATGCTGACTCACCACAGTGGCAACGGCTGGGGCCCTCGTTAGGTTTGTGTGACCTCTGACCCCTGAATAGACAGCGACGTCCCTGTGCCGGGATGTCACCTGTCCCCTGCTCTGTGGGGCTGTGGGAGGAGACCCCTGGGGACGTGGGGTGCCCATTGCTGAGGTCCCCATCCCTCCGGCCCCGCAGAGCGCTCCCCGCACCGGCCCATCCTGCAGGCAGGGCTCCCCGCCAACAAGACGGTGGCCCTGGGCAGCAACGTGGAGTTCGTCTGCAAGGTCTACAGCGACCCGCAGCCACACATCCAGTGGCTGAAGCACATCGAGGTGAACGGCAGCAAGATCGGCCCCGACAACTTGCCCTACGTGCAGATCCTGAAGGTAACGCCGCACACACGCCGGGCTGCCCCAGCCCGGGTCCCTGCGGGGTCACTGCCCTCACTGGGCACAGCTGGGGACACGTAGGTGGCATCGAGGCATCTGGAGCCCCACCAGCCCTGCCTGCTCCGCTCTGGGCTGTCCTGGAGGAGCTGGGTGAGAGGCAGACAGGGGGCAGCAGGCAGCGGTGCACTCGTCCTTTGGATCCCTGAAGGTGTATGCCATGGGCTGGGTGGGCGCTGGGGGCGAGCACGAGGCGGTTGGCTCAGTCCAGGCACAAGCAATGCCCTCAGCCCCTCTGCAAACACGTGTGTCCCCATCCATACCAAGGTCCCAGGACACATGGCTATCCCCAGCCATGTCCCCAGGCCCAGGGCGCACGGCCACCCCCAACCATAGGGCACATGGCCACCCCCAACCATAGGGCACATGGCCACCCCCAACCATAGGGCACATGGCCACCCCCACCCCAAGGTGCACGGCTGTCCCTACCCACACCCCCATGCACTGCAGCAGGAGCAGGTTTATGGTCCCCTGCCTCCCGGCTCGCCACGTCCCCCGTGGCCCCCAGCCCTGTGCTGGCACCATCGCTGCGGGCGCTGTGGTTTCTGACCCCATCGACGTGACTCCTCTGTTGTTGGTCTGTTCCAGCACTCGGGGATTAATAGCTCTGATGCGGAGGTGCTGACCCTGTATAATGTGACAGAGGCGGAGAGCGGGGAGTATGTTTGTAAGGTTTCCAATTATATTGGCGAGGCCAACCAGTCTGCGTGGCTCACTGTCACCAGACCTCTGGCACAAGGTAATCGGAAGGACGCCCAGTGGGATGCTTCTGGGACCGCCCGTCCCCAGCGCTGGAAAACACAACTCTGGGCTCTCTGGTTTCTGCTGTACTTCTGGTGCAAAAAAGCCATGGAAAAATACCCCCGCGGGGCCGGCTGGGCTGCGTGCTGTGTCTCCCCGTGTGCTCCCCGCTCTGTGCCGTCCCCGTGTCTCCGTCCTCGTGCTCCCACGCCGTGGTGCCCAGCCGGCCCTCCCTGAGCTCTATTTTTCCATGTGGCCCATTGCCAGCATGCTCCGATGGGCAGGACGCTCCGCTGGTGAAGGGTTTTTTTTAGCGGCGTCTCCTTCGGTCCGCCCGGATGAGCGGTCATCCGGAGGGTCTCTCCCAGGGGTCTCCACGGTCTCTGTCTGCTCCCGGGGCTCTGCCAAATGAGACTGCTCCCTCCTCTCCGCCTCTCCCCTGAAGGTCTCATGTCGTTTGCTTCTCCGTTTTTTGCTTCCACTCTCCCCTCTAGACGGCTGGCGTTAACACGACAGACAAAGAGATGGAAGTCCTTCACTTAAGGAATGTCTCATTTGAGGATGCTGGGGAGTATACATGTTTGGCGGGTAATTCTATTGGGATCTCCCATCACTCTGCATGGTTGACAGTTCTCGAAGGTATATACTCTTCTTCCTGTCCCTCTTCCTCCCTTGTTTCCACGTGTGTCGGATGCATTGCTGGGGCTGTCGCTTTGCTGCGCTGCTGTGTGCGTCGATGCGCTGCTCGGCCATCGGCGCCGCGCGGACCCACGCCTGATACAGCAGCCAGGGCAAGTTTTTGGGGCGCTGCGTGGGCGCCGCTCTTCTGCCAAAAGCTTTGCCCGTTATCAGCCGCTGCTTGGGTGCCCTGCGAGGTGGTGCTGCTGGGGACAGGAGGTTTCGGCTCTTCCGCCTCTCTCTGAGGCTCTGTTCTCTGGGGGGGTCAGGTCGGGGGCTGCCGGCGGTGTGATGGCAGCTCCCAGGGTTGTGGCTGTGCTGTTCGTGGCACTGCCACCTCCCCGGCCACCAAAGTGGGGCTGTGCCGTGGTGCGGGGGGGATGGGACCCCCTCCCCCAGCCCCAGTGCTGCGGCACATTGCTGCTGCTGCTGCTGCTGCTGCTGCTGCAGGCGCTTCTGGCTGCTCGGCTCCAGCTCCCAGCACCCACCGGTGCCGCACGGCCCCTCCAGCCCACTGCAACCACAGATCCCAAAGGGCGTGCAGCTCAGCATGGGCAGAGCTCGGCCCCACACAGTCCCCATGCAGACTGCGTGGTGCCCTCCCGCATAGAGCGGGGATGGGCACAGACCTCTGCTTCCCCCCACCCACGGCCCCTTCCTGCCCCAGGCACCTGCCTGTGTGTGCAGTGCGTGTCCCAAGGGTATGGGTACGATGCGTATCCCAGGGGTGTGGGCGCAGGGCCCATCCCATGGGTGCAGTGCAGCGTCCCAGCAGCCTGACCACTCCCTGCTGCATGCGGGATCGTCCTGCACCACCGCTCCCTGGTGATGCTGAGAGGAGCCAGGCTCTGCCCAGTCCCACTCTTGGCTCCCACTGATGCCCTCTCTGTGCCGACCCAGCTATTGAGGACACGCCGGCCATGATGACATCCCCCCTCTACCTGGAGATCATCATTTACTGCACCGGCGCGTTCCTCATCTCCTGCATGGTGGTGACTGTCATCATCTACAAGATGAAGAGCACCACCAAGAAGACAGACTTCAACAGCCAGCTGGCCGTGCACAAGCTGGCCAAGAGCATCCCACTGCGCAGACAGGTAACAGAAAGTAGAGAGGGGGTTTCTTGGCTCCTACTGCCCCTCCCCAAAGAAGTGCCCTTTCCCTGGGTTGGGATGAATGGGGCACCATGGCCACCCCTCGCCACGCTGTGTGCGTGGCCCCATGGCAACGAGGGTAACCAGGAGGATTTATGGCAATTTAATATTGAGACAGAGTGCGTGTTGCACACCGAAGGCCCCCAGGCTGTGCATTTTGTGATACCACCAAGCAGGAAATCGATTAAAAATGATACAGTCGTGCTCCAGCAGGGAGCGGCAGGGCACCTGCAGCATTCAGGAGCTGGGGGGGTCCCGGTCAGCATCTCCCCATTGGGAGAGGGCGGCTGCGGCCCCGGCGCTGCGTGAAGGTAACCCACGGCCCCGCTGCAGGTGTCAGCTGACTCCAGCTCCTCCATGAACTCGGGTGTGATGCTGGTGCGGCCCTCGAGGCTCTCCTCCAGCGGAACCCCCATGCTGGCCGGCGTCTCTGAGTATGAGCTGCCCGAGGACCCACGCTGGGAGCTGCCACGGGACAGGTCAGGATGAGATGGAGTGGGGTGGGATGGGATGGGATGGGATGGGATGGGATGGGATGGGTTCAGGTGGGATGGGTTCAGGTGGGATGGGTTCAGGTGGGGTGAGATGGGGCAGGATGATGGCACTGAGCGTGGCAGCCATCCTGCTGTCCCAACACAGCCACATGTCTGTCTGTCCTCCCACCAGGCTGATCCTGGGCAAGCCGCTGGGAGAAGGCTGCTTTGGGCAGGTGGTGCTGGCGGAAGCCATCGGCCTGGACAAGGACAAGCCAAACCGCGTCACCAAAGTGGCCGTGAAGATGCTCAAGTGTAAGTGGCAATGGGAGGGGGTCCTTGCACGGTACCCAGGTGCATGGTGCGGGGGGATCCAGGCCGGCCTCCCTGACTGCTGCCTTTGCTGCTGCAGCCGACGCCACAGAGAAGGACCTGTCCGACCTCATCTCCGAGATGGAGATGATGAAGATGATCGGCAAGCACAAGAACATCATCAACCTGCTGGGGGCCTGCACGCAGGACGGTGAGCGGGCGGGGAGGGGCTCCCGGCACCGTGCCCCCATGGGGCAGGCCGTGGGGTCCCGGCCCATGGCTCAGCCCCGCTCTCCCTCAGGGCCCCTCTACGTCATCGTGGAGTACGCCAGCAAGGGCAACCTGCGCGAGTACCTGCAGGCGCGGCGCCCGCCGGGCATGGAGTACTGCTACAACCCCACGCGCGTCCCCGAGGAGCAGCTCTCCTTCAAGGACCTGGTGTCCTGCGCCTACCAGGTGGCGCGCGGCATGGAGTACCTGGCCTCCAAAAAGGTGCGGGCCGCTCACGGTGGGCGCGTTGGGACGGGGCCGTGGGGCTCCGGGCGCCGTCTGACGGCCCCGCGCTCTGCCCAGTGCATCCACAGGGACCTGGCGGCCAGGAACGTGCTGGTGACCGAGGACAACGTGATGAAGATCGCTGACTTCGGGCTGGCCCGCGACATCCACCACATCGATTACTACAAGAAGACGACAAACGTGAGCGGGTGGAGGCGGCTGTGCCACTCAGGCCCTGGCCACCCCCGTGGGCTGCGCTGAGCTGATGGCGTTCTCTTGTCGCAGGGCCGCTTGCCAGTGAAGTGGATGGCCCCGGAGGCTCTGTTCGACCGAATATACACTCATCAGAGTGATGTGTGAGTACTGCAGGGTGCTGCTCCTCGTGTAGCTGTGCAAAGCGCCACGTGCACACCCGGAGCTCCCCGTGGTGCCCGGCGCGGTGGCTCACGTTGCGCCCGTGTGCCTGCCCGCAGCTGGTCCTTCGGCGTGCTGCTGTGGGAGATCTTCACGCTGGGCGGCTCGCCCTACCCCGGCGTGCCCGTGGAGGAGCTCTTCAAGCTGCTGAAGGAGGGCCACAGGATGGACAAGCCCAGCAACTGCACCAACGAGCTGTGAGTGCTGGGGGGCAGTGGGCACATGGGCACCGTGCCTGCGGTGCCGCCCGTGCTGAGCTCCTGCTCCGTCCTGGGTGCGGGCAGGTGCGCGCTGGGGAAGGGAGATGCTCAGAATTACTTTTGCAGCAGTCCCCATGCCTGCAACAACATCAGCTGAATCTGTTTGCGATAACCAGCGTCACATCTCCCTTTGCTGTTGCTCAGCGGGAGTGAATCCCAGAATGACCCCAGGGTTACGCCCTCACAGAGCAGCCCCCCGCCCTGCCCCCCGCCCCGTGTCCGTGGGAGGATGACCCCCGAGCCCTGCGCATTGCCAGGGGCAGAGCTGTGCACCCACGGGTGCGCTCAGCTCCCCCCCACCCCACTCAGGTACATGATGATGCGCGACTGCTGGCACGCCGTGCCCTCCCAGCGCCCCACCTTCAAGCAGCTGGTGGAGGACCTGGACAGGATCGTGGCCATGACCTCCAACCAGGTAGGAGAGCCTCCACACCCCACCCCGCCCCGCGGAGAGCCCCCCTTGAACCCATCCCTTGCAGGAGTACCTGGACCTGTCGGTGCCATTGGACCAGTACTCGCCCGGCTTCCCGGCCACGCGCAGCTCCACCTGCTCCTCGGGGGAGGACTCGGTGTTCTCCCACGACGCGCTGCCCGACGAGCCCTGCCTGCCGCGCTGCGCCCCGCACAGCCACGCAGCGCCGAAGCGGCACTGAGGCTCCGCACGCCGCAGCTCCGCGGGGAGCTCTGCCCAAAGGTTCCGTTCGGTGTTTGCCTGGTGGTTGGCTTTCCTTTTTCCTTTTTTTTTTTTTTTTTTCTTTTTCTTTTTTTTTATCTGTTTAAAACTTCCCCACGAGGCCCGTGCTTGGGTATCTCCGCGTGGCCGTGCCGCAGGGTCCCTTTGGGGCCGGTCCCGGTGCAGCACCGCGCTGCTCTGCTGCCCAAACCCGCGCACGTGGGATGTGCGGCGCCCGCCCCACGCACCAGTGCTACAACAAAAGTCCCGTGTACATAGCTAAAATATGTATAAATATGAATATATATTTACATGTCTTTTTAAAAGGGTTGTTACCAGAGCTATACCGGTTTGGTAGGAAGGTACTAGTGGCTGGTAGATATCAGTTGCTATATATTACAAAAAAAAAAAAAAAAAAAAAAAAAAATCCATATATTTTGCTACTTTTGCTGTTTTTATTTTTTTAAATTATGTTCTAAACCCTATTTCAGTTTAGGTCCCTCGATAAGAATTGCTGCTGCTGCTTCAGTTTTATATGGGGTTGTATTAAACCATAATAATAATAATGTGTCGATGCCTTTCGGGAGCACACGGCCACGATGCCCGCGGCCTTTCCCTCCCCCGGGGGCTGTGGGGGGGCCGGGTGCAGCCCCAGCGCCGGGCACGGAGCTCCACACCCCGGGGCTGTGCCTTACCCGGACCGCCCCGCTGGGGAGGAGGGGGCCATGGGGTCCGGTGCATCCCCGTCCCCCCCCACCCCCCCAGTCCCTGGCGCTGGGAGCGCGGAGCCAGGGCGCTATTACTTGAAAAAGTTTATTTTGCCTTTGTATGGAGAAATATTATTTGTTGTAAACTCTTCTGTAATGAATCTGGAATTCTTGTAATTATTAAAGACTTTAACCAAGCCGTGCGTTTTGCCGTCCCCATCCCGTGTGCTGGGAGATGCTTGGGGTGCACGGGGGCAGGGGCTGCTGCCCCCTCCTGGGTTAGGGGACGGCTCCCTGTCAAAATACCCCACGGTCCAACAGCCGCAAACCCTTCAACTTTCGCCTCCTTTGCTACCAGAGCGGTCGGTGCACGTGGCCGCGCTGCAGCGCTTCCCCTGCGTTTCCCAGCGCAGGGCGGTGATGCGGGGGTGCTGCCAGATGTGCTGGATGCTGCACACCAATGTCCTCGCCAAGGGCTCAGGCTTCCAGCTGGGCTCAGGCTCCAGTGATGGAAAGGTTGGGTAAGGGTTAGGGTAAGGGTTAGGGTCAGGGTTAGGGTTAGGTTAACCCCCTCCCTGCCTCTGTACCCCTGGGGGGGTGTCCCGAGCCCTGGTCTGGTGGCCCCTTGGTGGTTGGGTTCAGCTCTGACCCCAGAGCCCATGGCGCCGTGCCCACGTCCCTGGCAACGAGGTGGTTAATGCAGCGCGGCTGTGGGCCGCGGCTCTGTCTCATCGGCCCTTTTAAAAGCATCTGCTTGTTGCTATTTCCATGTGTAAATTAAATCGATCAGCTGCGCTCCCCCCTCCTAAATTAAGTAGGGCTTTTAATCAAGTGATTTATGTCGGATCCGCAGCCCGGGATTAAGCTCGCAGCGGCAGCGGGGGGGAGCGGGTGGGGGCCATAAATCAGCGCTCTCCCTGGGAGCAGTTTGGCGAAGGGAGAGCTGCAGCGCGTGTTTACATCATCAGAAAGTGCTGCTATCACCATCTTCTGCTCATTTCCTGGGGTGAGCAGGAGGGCAATTAAATATGATAATAAGCAGAGCAAAGCCTTGCAGGAGGCGGGGGTTGTGCTGCTC
>NC_034429.1:2465816-2513194 GCF_002078875.1 Numida meleagris | reverse complement strand
GGGGCACAAACAGCCCCGCAGAGGGAGCTGGCCGCTCTCCGCTGTCCCCATGGCAAGCGCATGGGATGGGGAGCCCCACCTGGCACCGCCAGCAGCGCTGGGCTCCTGCAGAACCCTTTGTCCTCTCCCTTTCCTCTTTCTCTCCTTTTAAAGCCCTCCGGCTGCGCAGGACCCAGACAACCTCCTGGCCCCGGCCCAGCTTCTGCCTGAGCTCTGCTTTGTCTCCCTGCCAGACGTCGACGCACCGTGTTTGTAATTCCACCTCGATGCTCGCTCCGTGCAGGTTTAATGGGTGGGAGCGGGGACGCCCCCAGCCCCACGCCCCCCACTCCCCCCCCAGCAGGACCTTGGCGGTGCTTTTGGTGAGGCTCTCCCGTTGTACATCCCTCCCTGCCAGCCCGCAGTCAGACACTTGTGGGCCGGCGTGGTTTCATCCAAACCAAACGTCACTGCTGACCCGGGCCAGCTGCGATAACTCCGCTCCTGTGCGCAGCCCGAGCCCTGCCACTGTGTGGAGAGATCCCACAGCCCCTCTCCATGGAGTGATGCTGAGATTGGCCAAAATCCCGACCCGCTGGGTACAGGAAGAACATCCCTGAGCGCCCCGTGGTCCTCCTGCATCCCGGTGTGAGGATGCACAGAGCTGGGATGGGTCCGGGACAGCCCCAGGACCCCTCTGTCCTCACCCCATAACTCTCCCATTCCCCTCCCCACAAGGTTTGGCTCTCCAGCCCGTGTTCTACATTATTTTAAGCTGGTGTAAGGCTTGCTCGTCTTTGTTACAAATTTATAACAGAGACAGAAAGCCTGCTAGGAATGTAATGCTCTAATACAGGAGGCCATAAATCTCAGCCTTTGTTGTGCTTGGGCCTTGCTAAATCACTGCTTTTCCCTCTGAATATTAATCTGCTCTAAAAGTGCTGAGCGGTGCATCTTTCCCGAGTGGCTTTTAGGGGAGAGGCTGATGTAAGGGCCCTGGCACGGCCCTGCAGGACGCAGGGAGCAGGGATTGGTGCTGGGGTGGCTCAGGACCAGGAGCATCACCCAGCCACGTGCCGTAGCAGCGCTGGCACGGGGATGCCCGGGGCAGGACAAAGCCCATCTGATGGGCTCCTGGGAGCCAAGGGGAGGGCTGAGAGGTGTTTGGCACCGGCGTGGCTGGAAAAGCTCTCCCCACGCCAAAGCACACACAGCCTTGGAGCTCTGCACCATTTCATTTGCCCGATGTTGCAGAGCAGAATGCGGTCATTTATCGGGCTCTGCTGAGTTTGTTTCCTCCTTGCTCTCGGTGCAGCACGGTGCTGCCTTTCCCCTGGTGACCCCGCGAGCAGCAGGTTTGGGCTGTGCCAGTGGGTTTGTTCTGAGCTGTGCAGGGGGCACGGGGCTGCCCTGGGACCAGCCCTGGCCAGGACACATGGCTCAGCACCACAGAGCTGCACCCACTCTGCAGGGGGCATTGGGTTCGGGCTGCAGAGCACAACTGCTCCCATTATCCTGAATTAGGTGGGACAAGCTGTTCTCCTCAGACGTATTTAAAGACTATCAGAGCAGCAGTCTATCCGAGGAACATCACCCACTTGCAGGAAATGAAGAGTATTACCTCAATCACTTCCTACCCACCTCTTGCACTGAAATCCCCCTCAACTTGCAGTTAACTCCCAGCCCCTCCTGCACCCTGAAGCTCTGCAAAGCTGCGCTCTGCCCTGCGCTGAGTGGGGACACCTGTGGGACCAGCACACCTGGGCAGCATCCCATAAACCCCAGGTGTGGGCAGGGGGGCAGCTCCTGCCCTGCAGAGCACTGCCTGGGGAGTGCTGCCCATGCTGGGGCTGTGCTGGTGAGGAAGAACTCATTTCTATTTCATTTTATTTTTGCTCCAGTGCGCTGAAAGGCGTCTCCTCCCCACAGCCGGGCCTCGTGCTCTGCCCCGGCAGCTCACCTGCTGCAATGAGGTTTCTCTGCACCCATGGGCCCCAGCTCTGCCTGCAGAAGGGGCAGCACGTGGGCAGTGCTGCAGGCTCAGGCTGCTCGGGTTCCTGGTTTGGGTCGTGCTGGTGCTGTGCTGCGTGGGCTCTGCAGCTCAGCCGCTGCTGTGGGTGTGGGGAAAGCAGCACTTCCAAAGTCCAGCTAGTGCTGAGAGCACTTCGTTAGGCTGTGCTAATGAGTCATTTGTTCTGTGAAGCTGAGATTCTTCAGCCACGGTGGGCACACTGGGGATGGCTCTGCCAGGAGGGTACTGCTGGGTAACGTTCCCTCCTGCAGCTCCTAATGCCCCTGGAAATAAAAGCAAATTCCCAATCAGGCTTTGCTGTTCCAGGGGCAGGTGCTGGCTTCTTGCTGCGGGGCTGCATGCGAGCACTGGGCTCCCTGGGTGCTGCTCTGTTGCTGTAGGGCTGAAGCCAGAGGGAGCGCAACGTGTCTCCTGCATGGGGCTTTTCCGTGTGGGCTCAGAGCTGCAGCGGTGCTGGGGGAGCAGGGCAGCGCTTGGTGCTGGGGTGCAGCCACCGCTGCAGCTTTGCAGGGCTGAGTTCTGTGTGCTGGCTGCTGCCTGGAGCTGGAGGACTGGAGTCTGGTATAAAACAAAAGGGCTGCGTGGATACCGGGAAGCGCCAGGTCTTTGCATCTGCTCTTTTGCAGCTTCACGTTCTGTGCACGGTCCTGCCCCGCGCTGCAGGGAACGTGGGCAGAGAGGCGCTGCAGGAAGGCAGGCGTGGGGCTGCCCAGGTGCAGCCTGCAGCACAAACGCTGCAGTGTGCTGCTGCCTGCTGGCGGGGAGCGGCCGTGCTGCTGCTCAGAGCCTGCCCCGAGGTGCAGAGCCCCAGAAGCAGGCTGGCAGAGCCTTCCCTGGTTTGCGTTGTAGGGAAAATTTTGGCTGTGATTCGCATGTGGCTCGTGCGCGGTTAATTAGTATGGCCCCTTCGTAGCAGGAAAACACGTCCCCTGATGATAGTAATGTAAACTATTGACTGCTGGCAAAGAGCAGGGGCTCAGGGCAGGGAGTGGAGCTGGAAGAACTCATCAATATTAAGGGAATTCTTGCATGTATGTGTTGCTGTGGGGCAGGGATCAATTCCCTCAAATTGCATTAGTATCTGCTGAGCTACCCCTCCTATGCAGGCAGCCCGTGAGCTGCAGCTGGGCTGCACACACAGGTCTCTGCTCCTGGCCCTGTGGCAGAGCCCTGGTAATGGCAGCTGCCCAGCTCCTGGGAAGCGCGTGCATGCGTTTTTCTGGCTTCTAAAAGCCACAATTAAATACAGACATTCAGGATTGCACGCTGGTTTTATTACTAAGGCAGAGGTGCAGGTACAGAGCTAAGATTGCAGAAGACAGCTACTGTTGGACTGCGTTCTGTTTCTGTATTGCTAATAAGAGCCTGAAGTCACATGTTTAAAGTGCTGATAATGCCCTGACCTTGAGATGATGGGTTCTTTTTTTTTCCTGATTGTTCTAAAAGCTGTCTGACCTCTAAAAAAAGACATAGCACCAAGTCTAACGTTAATCTTACAGTCAGTATAAATATCTGCAGCCCACAAAATAATTTCTGAATATTCACATACACCCAAGACAAAAAGTAACAAATGCTAAGAACAGCGTTTCAGTATCCTCCTGTAGAGCCTACCAAAAACCAGCAGCTGACCCTGGAGTGTGTGAAGAATCATTTATAAAAAGTCTGAGGGCAGTTGCTATGACGCAGTGCTGAGCTGGATAAGGTTTAACCAAGTCTCAGCTTGTGAGACACGTGGGTCTGCAGGTTGTTGCCTCGCAGGACCCAGAGGGATCCTGAATAATGCACACCTCTGTCTCCTGTGGCAGTGCCAGGCAGCTGGGCTGCCCCTGCTGCAGCTTTCACTGATGAATGCAGATGCTTGTACAGTGGAAGTTGTCCTCTTCGCTGTTCTGCTCTTGTCCAGCAAGTTTTTAAGAAAGTCTTTCTGAAAAACTCAACACAAACGGTGAGAACACTGGTCTTCCTTCCCTTTGCTGGGGTTATTCTCTTCAGTGCAAATGTGATATTTAAATGCAATGTCCACACAGGTCATTTTGGGCTCTAGTTGGGGTTAAACCACACTAACTAGAGCAAGGCTTGAACCCGTCAAGCTGCAGCAGGACAAGATGGAAGTCCTGGATGTGTGGCTGTGTTCCTGCACAGGATTCTAAACTGCAGAACAAGCTGTTCTGCACTTCCAGATAAGTTCATTCTGCACCTGGACCCCTGTCAAAATGAAAAGCTGCCTTTCCTAATGTTTAGGAGCACAGATACCTGTTCAGTAAGTAACAGCAGAGACAGCAGTATAAATATTAACATACATACAACATAAGTTAAAATGGTGGGGGTAGGGGATGCAGTACAAACAAGAAGCTGGTGCTATCCTGATAGCCGGAGCGTTGTCTGACTGCTAGTAAGATGGGAACAGAGGGAGAGGGCCCCTTGGGACTACAGACACCTTTTTGAAAAGCAGTCTGCTGGACAGTCACTCTTTCCTTTGAAGGAGGTGCAGAGATGAAAGCTCTTTTCTTCCAGTGCTGATTGTCCCTGCTGGCTTCAGGCTACACCCCATTGGCGCCAGCCTTGCTGCTCTGAGATGCCTCCAGTTTAGTCTAAGTGTAAAAGTTGCAGATGTTAGGCAGTAGCAATACAAAGGTTTCTTAAAATACAACAACATTTGACTGAGATCAAAGTTCTTCAGGGTAAAGGAGCGTTTTACTGTCAATATAGCTCAGTCTGGACCCAACAGCCCTCAGTGCAGCTCTGACCCACAATTTCTCCAGTCACTCCTGAGCTCAACATTCAGAGCATCTTGTAGCACAAACTTCCACAGCTGGGCTATCAGCTGTGTGATAAACAAGCTCCTTTAGAAAACCTAAAAGTTCTGGAAAGCTCACCTCTTGTTGGAGTGGCTTAACTGGCACCTCTGAGACTGGCAATTTCTCCGCTGGCCGAGGTGCAAATTCTTCATTCTTCAAGGAAGAAGATAACTTTAAGTCACAGAACCTTCTCTGAAAACAAAGCTCAAACTCAACCCCATACAGTCCCCTTCCTTGTCAGAACAAGGCTGTTCCCTGCAGTGCATGTTTATGAAAGCTATGCTAGCGTTTCCATCATTTCTCCTGCACTATTGAGCAGGGCTATTGGGAAATAATTCTGGCTGTGACATCGTATCCTCCTTTAGTTTTCTGTTGCTGCTTTTATCAGATTGGACTAACACAAGGAATTCTCCTCAGCCTTGTGTTGAGAGCCACAGGCTCTGGTTTTGTAACCCTGGATGCATTGGCTCTTTTTGTCCTGGACAGTTCAGCCCATGTTTGCTGGGACAGCTGAAAAGAAGCCACCTTCAGCTAAGGTAAATGGACCTGGATTGAAGTTCACTTTGTGTTTTTGCTGTTTTCTGACCTTTCTTCCCTGTGCAATGGGGGCAGGATCCACCAGGGTCTCCTGATCTTCAGGAATGGATGTCATCGCTTTCTCAGTTTCACCTATCTGAGGAAGAATATAGAGCTCAGTACAGGCAGAACTTCAGTTCACTTGGAGGATCAAAACACAGGATTCATGTCACAGTGCCTCATTTGTGTAATGGTTGAACTATTAACCTGAGAGCTTGATTCAAATAACTCACCTTATTTTCTGGAACAGATTGTGGCTTTACATCTATTAAGTACAAGGCACGCGAAAGCAGGAGCAGAGAAGGTGGAACATTCTCTTTCAAGTGCAGATCTAGCCACTGTTAGGAAAAAAAAATATTGTCTGCAAGTCAGTACTTATTTAGCAGTCTTTGTACTTATAAGATCTTAGAGCTATCTTGAGTTTAAGTTACCACAATGAGAAGAGATAGTTTTGAAGACTTCAGAATACCTATGGAATAGACACTAGAGAGGAAGTTTCCAGCTACTACTGAGATACCAACATCACTGACAGACAGCCAACAGAGACAGCAAGTGCTTTGTATTTCAGATAAGCTGTAGATAATTCAGTACCTACAGCAGTATCTGTAATCTGTTTGAACGTTTGGAAGAGACTAGCGTTAGCTCTACTAGAAGCTCTGGCTACTTTAGAAGCTTAAAACATTCTTCCCCCATCCTAGCCTTTATTTTGCTTCCAACCAGCCACCCACAGCTCTTCAGTCTACAAAGTAATCTGCATATTTCATGCTTTAGATCTCAGCTATGCAGGTCAGGATCAGTTTAAAAACACTTGTAAGAGTTCTCAGTGAGATCTGATTCTGTTCTATATGAGCATTGTGCAGCATTCTGTCCCAGGAGAAAGTCTGCCCAGTGACTAAACAGGAGTCACTCACCTGTCTGAGCTGTTCCTTCAGCTGCTCCTCTGAGAGCCCCAGTGATCGCATTCCCCTGGCTCTGCATGCGCTCTGCAGTTCAGACACACTTAAGCCATTGACTCCTTCCTTGGCAATCATCTGAAATGAAATGTTCCTATCTAGGCATACAGTAAGCCAAAACTTGATAAGCCTGAGGCTAAATAAATGTCTGTTTAGATAAAGGTGCATAAAGTCACAGCAAGGCAGAGACAAAACAGTACCGACTTTGTGACTAACGCATTCTGTCCTTGGAAAATGACAGTATCCATCCAGCCACAGAGGATGAAAAACGCTGGTCCAGATTTAAGTACTGAGAATTTCATTTTTATATGCAGTCCTACAGGTGGCCCTGAGACCTATGAAGATTCCATGCTTTAAAGCTGAACCCACAGGTGGTTAGATATATACTTCTGAAGTGGTCAGTTCTTCCTAGGAAGAGTCTTTCTACTCCTTCCTCTAAATCCCAGTAGGATTCTTAACAGCATTTCAAATTACAGTTCCTATACAATCACAGTATGTAGGCTAGAAGGGACTACCAGAGATCCCCAGTCCAACCTCCTATTCAAAACAGAGTTAGGCTAAAAGTTGCTTTACACAGCTCGGACTTTTCCACTCCTCCAAAGCTGTACATCTGTGCTGATTAAAACTTACTTCATCATCTGTCTTGATAGTCCTGAGCCTCAGCAGAAGCTGAAAGCGGAGCAGGTTGTTGGTGCCAAGGGGCTGCAGCTCAAGCAATTTGCAAAGAGCCACCAACTGCGGCCGTTCCAAGTGTTCCAGGGTCAGCTCATCCTCAAAGAGCTTGGAGAAGCGCACGATCTCTTGGGTACTGGGTTTGTGGCCAGTGTGACGAATCTTTAATTAAAAAAAAGCCAATAAAGTAAAACAGAATCCCATCTTCTGAATCCTTCTGTCCCTCTAAAGAATCCCTTTCTGTGTTTCACACTGGCATTCCGGTCTTTCACTGGAAATGGAATGATAGGGTTACAAGGCCAAAGGGGAACAGCGCTTTTGAGCGGCCACGCACAAGATTTTACAGGGTAAAACATTCACTATTGCTCCAGGAAGAAAATGCTTGTCTGTAGTTAGCTCTGACAGATAGGGTCAAAAGCTACTTGTTGCAAGAGGTTATACAGTTATCAGCAAACACTTGACATGACATCTCTGCAGTCAAAGCTCTCTGCAATCTTTGTACAAGTCCCATACTTTCTCCCCAAAATGAGCACCAAGACCGGTCTAAGTATTACTGCTGTCATCCCCAGTACAGCACATTTTACCTGGTGCACGTAGGAAGAGAACTGTTTTCCTTGTCCTGCATCTGCTTTGTTCCTTTTGGCCATCTCTGCAATGGTCTCTTGCAAGAACTTTGCTAATTCCAGCTTTGCGTTTAATTTCTTTTTCTGCTTTTCTTCCTTAAGAAGTAAAGCATAATTAGAACCTCCACTTGAAAATCAAGAGGGAGAGGGGTTGGGGGACAAAGATGAAACAAAACTTCAGTACTGAAAGCAAAGAGGTTTTAATTACTCTAAAAACCAAAAAATTGTGCTTTCCCGCTGACTGGTATTTACTGTATAATCTTCAAATGTTTTTGTCTTGTCTAGGAATAAACATGAATGTCTGACCTAGATGTATGCGTGAGGCTGATACTGATTTGCAGCAGCAGGCAGGAAATAACAACTCTTCATGCTGTTGTATAGATGTCCTAACTACACTGCTGGAATCTCTGAGAGCGACACAAACCTTTTTTGACTCTGTCTCGAACGTTGAGGGCAGCATTTCAGGAAAGAGTTTCAAGAACACTGGTAACAGAAACTCCATGAAGGGAACAATGATAAACACCAGGAAGGGAACCAGCCGGAAAAGGTCTGCACAGGTCCTCAGCAACTGTACGAAGAAGAGCACAGCAGAAGTTATTATTCATCTGGGGAAACAAAAAAAGGAACCGTCCCAAGGGAGCACGGAAACCACACGGTTAAACGTCTTTAGCAGCAGTAAGCCTCTTACGACACCATTTTAGCAAGGTGTTTGTATGTCTGGCACTTACCCTTCGTCTCTCCCTCCTAGTGAGGACCTGACCGTGCAGCAGCCTCCACACCATCCTGGCAGCAACCTTAGTGTCGATCCACAGCAAGTGGAACCCGTTGTAATAATGCTTCAGTTCGCCCACAATTTTTTGGTGCCAGGGCTTTCTCCCTGTGGGGCTCTCTGTGCCTCGTGCCGGTGTTCGGGTGGGTGCAGCAGCTCGGCTGGGTGCAGGCTGCTCCTGGGGCTCCCGGAGCACGCGGGTGGAGGCGTGGAACGATCGCACGGCTTCAGCTGCGGGGTGAGGCAGGCGGGGCCGCGGCTGTGTGCAGCGCTGGCGTTCCGAGGGGCGTATGCAAGTCCGGTTTAAGTGCAAATCCACCAGCTGGACCAAAGCAATCGCTGGAGAGCATGGAGAGATGGAGTGCACGAGCAGGTGGGAGCTTCTGAAAGCAGAGAGGCGGTGAAGGAAGGCGCAGTGCTCTGTGGTGAGGCTGCCTTGGTGCCATGCCCTGTGAAAATAATCTCATGGCTGCCCCGGTGCCTGCAACTCTTTGGCAGTGGGTAAAGCATTGAGAATCCCACGGCAACGACTTTAATTTGGGGGGAGAGCACCACGAGGCTTCTAACCGCTCCTAGGGAGCGCTGCCCACGGGCTGAGGTGCGGCTGCCAGGAACGGAGCACGGAGGGCAGAGCCCGGTGCCCTCTCCCCCCCAAGCGCCGGGTGCCGGCCGGGCTGGGTGCTCTGCCCGCAGTTACAGGAGAGCTGAGCCCCCGCTGCGCACTGTGGCAGCTGCAGAAACCCCTTCAGATGAACCCAGCCGGTGATGCCCGGTGCACGCCTTACCTGGGCCTGGTCCTGGTCCTGGCCAGCGCCAGCAGCGCGCTCCAGCTGCGCAGGGCCATAGCGCGGCGGAGCCGTCCCCTCCCGCCCGGTGCCCCCGCCGCGCTCTCCGCCGGCCCTGCTCCCCGCCGGGCGTACGGCAGCGGCCTCGGTCCGCCAGGGCGCTCCCATCGCGCCCTGCTGCCGGCGCTCTAGCCCGGCGAGCGGAGCTCTATGGTTCCCTCCGCATCGCGCCATCGCGTTGCGTCACAGCCTCTTCGGCGGGAACCAATCAAACCGCAGGACTCCGCGGCGGAGGGGCGGGGCGGGGCGCGACCCGAGGTGACCCTGGAGGCGGCCTCTCATTGGCTGCGAGGGCCGTGGCGGCAACGTTTAAGGGGCGGGCCTTAGCGAGTGACGTCACACGTGTGACGCTACGGCGAGGCGATGGCGGGAAGGCGTGACGTGCGGCGCGGTGCTGCGGGGCCCGAAGGGATGCGGCCCGTCCCCTTCCCTTGGCCTTGAGTCGCCCTGGGAGCTCTGCAGGTGATCTCAGACGAATGGCGCCTTCCAGCGTCCTCGCCTGAGGCGGCGCCGAGCTGCTCAGGTTCCTCGCACGCCTTCAGGGCTGAGAACAGGTTTGTGTGGAGCCGTGCTGTGGGTGGCAGGAGGCCCTGAACGTGTCCGTGGCTGAGTGATGCGTCACCCTCAGCACGAAATGTTTGTAATGAGGAACGAGTTTTTCTCGTGGGTGCTAAGGCAGATGAATGGCGTTTAAAACAAGTAGGCAATTGGTAAGAAGTGCAGCAGGGAGCTCCGAGCTGTGCACCAGGGCTCTTGTTGCCGCAGTGTTGCCCATTGGTTGGAAAGCACGTTGCCCATAAGGGGCTGGTCTTCAGGTTCTTTAAATTCTGTGGAAAAAAAGCACCCTACCGTTCATCGAAATTCCTTATTATTCTCAAAACCACTCTACGTTGTTAATGCTATGTAACAGTACAGTTTGGATCCTGATCATGTTTTAAACATACTTAGAGTGTGTGTTCGGGGCTGTTTTCTGCATGAATGAGGGCCGGGTGCTCCCGGTTTTAAGGAGACCCATGCAGGCACGCTCCCACGCTTAGGAGCTCTGAACTGTTCTCTGTGTGATTTGGGGCACAGCTCCTGGAAGCAATTACCAGGCTTTATTTAAAGCAGAACATTCTTCAGGGAGAACACAACACCTCTTTGATTGCCGAGGAACATTGTTTTCTCTCTGGGTTATTGTAAAGCGCTCCACTATGCGGCATAGGAGGAATGCTGGGGCCTGGTGCTGATGAAGCTATGGTTGTGTGTTGGCCTGAGCCGCTCAGTAGGATCACTGTGAGCAGGAGTGCAGTGTCTGGGGGGGAGGCAAAGCCCCTAGAGCCCCGGGGGCTGAAGGAGGTGGAGGCAGGGGCTGCTGGGTACAGTCAGTGCAGGCTGAACAGCGATCCTGATAAGCATCGCGAATTACTCCTGAGTGCATATTCTTCTCCCAGCAGCTGTTTGTACCTTCCTCATAGTCCCTGCACACAGCATGAGTAAAGGATGTGTGCTTAAGCAACAGTTCCGTGTTCACAGTTTTTAATAATTTCTTATGCTAGTGGGCAGAGGTTATCATCTTCTCGCTAACTTTTGCTCTCACCTCGATGTTAATGAGTGAAAACTTGCTTTAGCTCTGTGTGTAGTTTCTTAACCATCAGCTCATTTCAAAACAATAGTGAGAACTGTCAGGAACGGGAAGAAGTAGTGCGAAAGAAGACGGGAGGAAAACAGGAATTCCTGTCAGCACGTTGGTTAGTTATCAAAAGGAATCCGAAAAAATATATCCTCATACCTTGTGCAAGAACATCAGAACCCCCCCCCAGTAATAGTAAGCAGTTTGAGCTGCAACATTCAGAGAAGACAGGAGAGAGAGCGAGCCTTTTCTAGGTCACCTCCATTTTTGACGGCTTATTGCATTTAAGAAGGAGCAGAATTGCCTTTTAAGTTCACTTTATTACAGCAATTACCCCCTTCCCCCCGCCCCCAAGCACAGAAGAAAAGCACCTCATTATTGTGGGCGCTGGGCCTCAGGGTTCTGGGCAATGCTGTGAATTTGGGAATCATTGCTCAGTCTTTGTTCAGTGACTCGTGAAGCTCTTCTCTCTTCAGTTTCCTCTTTCATGTTGGATCATGTCTCTCTTGCTACCTAATGCATTGTGTTTTATTGTCTGATATTTTTCCTCTGGTAACAGACGTTGTGCTATCTTTCCATCTTGTTTACTTTCTGTTCCCTTGTGCTTTTCTTGCTTTCCTTTTTATTTTTTGCATGCTGATGGTTCTTTTTTTTTTTTTTTTTGCTGCAGGGAAGATTTATTGTGCATAGTTTGGTTGCGTTTTCTTCCGTGAAAGAAAGATTTTGGGGGTTGTGGAGGAGGGGAATTAATTGCAAGCATTTCAGTGCTTAATTTTTCAGCCAAATTAGGACCAGGA
The DNA here is from genome assembly GCF_002078875.1 of Numida meleagris. Classification (NCBI taxonomy): domain Eukaryota; kingdom Metazoa; phylum Chordata; class Aves; order Galliformes; family Numididae; genus Numida; species Numida meleagris. The sequence continues at coordinate 2,501,538 of NC_034429.1, read as the reverse complement.
ACTGTTGAAGATGATGCCTTTTTCTTTCTCCATCCAACCCACATGCCAGACCTCAGGAGATCAACTCAGAGTTGTGAAGGCACGCTACAATCTACCCAGCAGAACTGGTGTTTTTCCCAGGCCTCGTGCCGTCCAGTAATTAAATGCGTCTCAGCTGCCGCTGTGCTGGTTTCGTAACAGCAGTGCAGATGAGTGGCACGATGGGCTGGTGTGCTTCCAGCCGGGCTGGCGGCGAGTGTGCCTGCACAGAGAGCAGGCTGCTGTTCGTTTGCAGGGTTTGCACGGGCACTGAGAGCAGGCTGCTGTTCGTTTGCAGGGTTTGCACGGGCACAGGGAGCGGGCCGGTGCCGGTAGGGAACGTGCTGGCTGAAGCAGCTGGCGGGGAGGCCGCCGGCAGCGGCGGGACTACAGCCCCCATGGTGCCTTGCGGCGGGCGCCGCCCGGGCGGCCAATGGGGCGCAGAGGGGCGGTGGCGGCGCGCGCATGCGCGGCGGCGCCGGCGGGGGGAGGAGGCGGAGGGCGCGGAGCGGGGCCGGGACGCGGGCCCAGCGGCACGGAGCGCCGCCTTCCCCCGCCGCCAGCGGTCGCCCGCGCCCGCCCGCGCCCCGCCGAGCGCCTCCCCTTGGCCGCCGCGCCGGCCGGGAGCGGGCGGTGGGGGGGCGGGCGGCCTCCCGGGGCGGAGCCCGGCGCCAGCGGCGGGGGCGCGGAAATCGAGGCCGGGGCTCCGTCGGGCCTGCTGCTGCGGGAGGAGGCGGGCGGGCCTCCGCCGCCCCCGCCGCCGGCCTTTGTCTCCGCTGGGCTCGGAGGACGCGGCGGGGGCAGTTAGAATGGAACAGACTGAAGGTGAGGGCGGCGGGGGCGGCCGCGCCGTCCGCCCGGGCTTAAAGGGTCCGCGGCCGCCATGTTTGCTGCCGGCGCTGCGGCGCGGCCCCGGGGCGGGAGGGGACGGGAGGCGGCGGGCCCGGGGCGCTCCGCGAGGGCCGTGCGGCGGCCACGGGGCCCGGCGGCACCGCGCGCTGCCGCCCCCGAGCGGCCCGGAGTTCGGGGCTGGTGCCGGGCCCTCCCCGGAGAACCGGGCCCGGCGTTGCCCTCCGGCCCGGCCGTGCCTCCCGAGAGCTGTCAGGGCGGTCAGCGAAGATCTCGGCGGTAACTTCGTTCCGTGTCTGCCAAACCAGAGACAGCCTGCAATCTCAGCTATGGGAAAAGGTTGTAGCCTGTCTCGGTGCCTGTTCCGGTCTTCGTGTGGCTGTTAGAGATGCACGGAGAATGTTTTGATGGTTAGATAGGCTTATGTTTTTGAAGAGCTGCTCAAAAAGAGGTTGTTCCAGCAAGCAAGCGTGTGCTGTGTGAGCGAAGTGCAGCGGGTGGTGATGAAGGAGTGCATGTTTTGGTTTAATACAACTGTTGTGCATTTCTCAGTTCTGCAGCTTTGCCTCACTTTGAAGCGGTACACATGAGATGCATTATCGCTGTTATGCTGGCTTTGTTGTGTGACACGTGTCACTATTCTTACAATATTTGGAATTGACAAGGGTCTGACTTTGGTTTTATGTGAGCATCAGCTTTTGAACTTCCCCAAAGAACAAAAGAGTTTCCTCCATGTTCTCATTTCAACCCTGAGGCTCCCAAGAACAAATGAGTGCTCTCAACTCAGCTTACTGCTTTTTTTGTTTCAGTACATAGGATTTTCACTGCTGCCGTCCGAGTTGCTTCTTTCCATTTCCTCATGGGAAACTTGTTAAGAGCTGCCTTATCAAAACCATATGACAGGCATGACTGTTTCTTCTGGCACTTAGAGCCCTTAAAAAGGTACACAGGGAAGTGATCAGCCTTACCACACGCTTTAAAACATGGAGACAAGTTTGTCAGGAGGCCTCTGATTCACCATCTAGTCTCTGCTGGCACAGGCCAGCTGAAGGCAGGAGGAATCCCCAGGCTGCAGTTCTCTTTGCTAATGAATGTGCATGCAGCTGAAAGCTGGGCCTTGTCTTAATGGATGGAAGTAGAAAGTTTATGTCTGTGGTTTTTAGGGTGTTCAGAACAAAGTGGGACAAAGCAGACTACAAAAACTGGATGCAGAAACGTGAAAAATCATTTTACTTCTGCCTATAATTCGTATCATTTGAACGCTGCAGGAAGGTTGTTTGAATGGAAGTGTGGAAACGTGATAGAATTCATCTTCGTCACTTAAACCCAATGACCTGGTCTGTTTCAGCTGTGTTTGTAAACATAGACAGCAGTGAGCATGTGCTAGGGTGGCTGCTGCGTGGATCAGAGCTTTGAGAGGAGCCGTGCCAGCACAGCGCAGATACAGGCACGCACTGCATTGGAACAGTGCAGAAAATGACAGTGGATGCGTGTGGTGACTCAGGTAATTAAGGAGTGGTAGGGCATGAGCAGATCTGAGAATCTCTCTGGTTTAGGTCTGTGCAGAGAGGAGCTGGATTGCTGCAGGCTTGTTTGTGCACAGAAGGCCTGGAACTTCTGCTTTCGAGGCTGTGACAGAAAGCCCAGCTCAGGCTGACGAGGCAGTGGCACATAGGGCTGACTCAAAGTACTGCTTTTCACTGTCAGTGAGCCAGCAGGACAGCTTCTGTTCTCAGAGCAGATACTCCACATCTCTGTGTAATGCCCTGTCTTTAACCAATGCCTCAAATTCAACAAGTGCTGAACCAGTTGTGAGCAGGGTCACCCTCACGGTGCTCGTCAAGAGTCAGCAAAAAGAGGTAACCTTAACTCCAAAAGGATTTATGGAAACTCTATTTAAAATATTTGCGTGGCATGCTGTTTTTTATCAGTGCCTGCTGCCCCCACTTATCGCTGTGGTGATGGCCAGCCCCGGGTCAGCAGGCCTCTTCTGCTCCAAGCAGGGTTCATTAGCAGGTGCCCGGTGCCTCTCCTTGTTTTGGTGGCACTGGGAAATGTCCCTGTGTCTGACTTGTGGCTTATTGTGGTTGGCTGAGACCCTTCCTTTGGAGATGATCCTTCCTGGGCTGCCTTGGTTGCTGATGGGTAGTGGTGGGCCCTTCTGATGCTTGGGAGTTTCCTTTGTGCACTGCATACCGACCGTATCTTTTCTCACTTGTTTTTGAGCTCTTTCTGGCTGAGCAGTAGGGCAGCGGGTAGATGCACGTCCGTGTGTTATACAAACCTGCAAAACTTTTTTGGAAGGGTGAAGAACTTTCTTGAGTAATAAATAAATGCGATCAGCAGCGTTCAGAACGGGTTGGTAGTCTGAGATGGGAGTTCTTCTCCAGCCCGCCGCAGCGTGGTAGCGGTGTTTGAGAACTTGGTAAGTATCTTGTTTTCTGAGGAACTACAAAGTGCTCATCTTAAACACTGTGTGAGATGACTGTGCTTGTTGGTGGAGCACGGTGAGCTCAGAGGGGCTCCCAGCCTCCAACATCTGCCCATGGCTGCAGACCTGCTGGAATTTATGCAGAGGAGTTTTATGAGTAACTCTCAGTCAAGCTTGGACGCTTGGATGGGAAGTGAAACACAGTAAGAGTTGATATAGGAATGTGTATTGTCAGAGTTTTACTGGGCTGACCCGCTTCACCTTGTAGCGTGTATATCCTTTATTTTGTTGACTTTTTTTCCTTAGATTCTTTGCATTCTCCTGCAGGCAACATGAAAGTACTTGAGCAGTGCCTGTGAGTAATCTCTGCATTTGTCAGCAGTCTGCAGCTTCCTTATCAGTGACAGGTCCTGTTTTCCTTCTCGGTCAGATCCTCTGGTGGTGGGCAAGGACAAGTGTGGGATGCTGGCTGCGCAGCTCTGGCGAACAAACTCCTGTTCTCTCATTAGGAAACTAAGTTGCAGTGCTGTTTCCAAATTCTTTTCCAATACCACTAAAAAGTATCCACTTCATACTTGAATTACTTGCAATAATTACATTGTATTGTTGTCTTTTGGCTGAGTTCTAGTGTTGTATAGGTGCAGTATCTATTGCAGGTTGCACTTGGAAGCTAGATGCTTTCGTGGGGCATCTGATAATGTAATAGCTGTGCCAGTGAGAAAAACTTACACTGCCTGAAATGCTTTGCTGTGAGCTCAACGCATAACACTGCAAGTTGGCTTCTCTTGTGTTTTTAGGTAGTGTTCCTCTGTTGAGAAAGGCCAGGTATGGCTCTCTGGAGCCTCTTGTCAGTATTCCGTGGGCAGTGGCATGTTCTTCACATTGGAACTTTTGAGCGACTTCTACTTAGCAATCCTTTCTTAGGTTTAAATTTTGATTCCGACGTGTTTAGGATTCATTGTGTTGTTATCAGTAGCTCCAAAGGCTGCAGGTTTCCTCTGACAGTCAGACAGCACTTCAGTGGGCAACTTAGAAATGAGCAGGCTGAAACAGAGTTCTGGAAAGGAAGCAGGGTGGGAAAAGCTGGGTGTGTTAATGGTGGTGACAGAACAGGACTGGGGAGGAGGAAGCTCTTGGTGATGTAAGCTCTGCAGGAGGAGAACAACTCTTTGGGCTTTGAGGCTTGAGAGGAGCCCCTGGGTTAAGCTGCTGTCCTTGCTTCTGCAGCCTGCACTGAAACATAATGAAGCAGGTGTAGAAATTGTCCCCATTGTGAAATGTAGTCTAGAATCAAGGTCTGTTTCATGCAGGTGAGCTCCAGAAAAGAAGTACTTAAAGAAAAAATAGTTTATATGTATTTGTTTACTGACTCCTCCTAAACCCAATTTAAGTAGTGTTTTGAAGTTTGCTAACCCACAAGTTTTTTACGTAACAAGATAAAGTGCACTGATAGCCTCCCCTGCACACACCCCCTCCAATTTGTGCCTGTGGAGGCTGGTCACAGTCAGCTTTGGGACCTCTTCCAGCTCTGGATGTGCTGTGAAGAAAGATACAGGGGACTCCTCCCTGTCCTGCACCATGGGCAGACTTTGACCTGGAGGGTTCTGTGTGCAGGAGATAAGGGCCAGCCACTGTCATGCAGGTTTTGAATTCTGGTAGTGTTCCATCTGTGTCTCGTTCCCCCCACTTGGGTGAGATGGCTTTGCCAGCGTGTCGGCAGGGAGCTTCTGCTTCTCACTTTTGCTGCTGTACCTTATGGCAGCCCTTCTGAGCAAAATAGGCTGTCCTGGCAGCAGCATTCCTTGGCTGTGTACAGGTAGGGGCTCCAGCTGGCTGTGTTGATCAGGTATTGCATCACTGCTTAGCTCTGGTGTGGTCATGACTGTAATGCTGCACGGCATGGCTTGGTTTATATCTCAACTTTTAAAGCGTGGAAGACCTTGCAAGAAAAGACAGAGTTGCCGGAGTCATGGAAACAGTCTCTTCCTATTTAAAAGTTATGGAATAGGGCAGTGTTGCTGATTTAAAGATGAGAAGGCTTGTGAGGTTTTCTGGTTGTGATGATGCTGGCCAGGTGAGGATGCATTGTGCAGGGAGGTTCTTCTTCGTTTTTCCCTGTTTACTTTGTGACGTATTTGCTGCCTAGTGGAGCTGTGCTGTGCGCTGAGGTGAGCGATCTTCCTTGACATTAGACATTGCAGGGACAAAGAGCTTGTTCCGGGGAAAATGTCTTCTAAAGGAAGTGGGATTCTTTCTCAAGGAAGCAGTGGGGCATGTTACCACTATTTTATAACTTGCATCATCCAGCAGAACCCCAAACATTGTAAGTTTCCGTTCTTAGCCTGACTTAGGAGCAGGAAAATAGAAGGCATAATTATTGAAGTGGCATGTGACATAAGCCACGTTTTCTTCATGAAGCACAGCATAGTGTATGGTGCCTTGTTTTATGGAGTTCAGCTTCCTGCAAGGTGACTGTTCTTTGTAATTCTGATATGACCACAGCTTGCATCCTGGGGCGAAGCACTGAGGGTTACCTTGTTTGATATTCTGGTTCTTAGATCTGAACTGAATGGGTGATTGTACTTTTGGAGCATTGGACAGTGAGTTAGTTCATTTTTAAAATGAAAACAAAACTTGAAAATGGAACAATTCTAAACTTTCTTAAACCATTTCTGCTCTCTCTCTGTTCATCCAGCAATGGGTGTGCCTGAGTACTGAAGCACTGCTGCAGGTTTGTAAGATAAGTTGTTGTGATTTTTGAAGTATTTAAAAGGAAAGCAAGGAAGAAATTAATTCTGATTTTGGTAACAAGTAAAGAAAGCTTAGGGTGAAATTCCTCCCTAGTGGGAGAAATCTGTTGTTTGCTCTTTGGTTTGGCAGATGTAAAGGAGCAATTAATTTGTAGATAGTACAAACAGTTCCGCTTCCTCTTCCTAGAATGGGTGGTGGTGGTTTGAGGCTGGTTGACCCTGATAGGCAGTGCTGCTCACCACGGATGTCCCTCCCATCAGCAGCAGCGCTTCTTGTTGGCTTTTGTGGCTGATACACAGAGAGCAGCTGGGGAAAAAGATGATTTTACCTCCGCAAGATTTAAAAGTTGCTGCAATTAGCAAATTTTGCTGTATAGCATTGTGCTCTTAGGTTGTTTCCCTAAATCACTTAATTCTGATGACAAGTGTGCCCCTGGTTGATTGCACTGGGCAGCGAGGATGAACACAAACGTGAGTATAATCCAAGGGCAAAGCTGACAAAGCATGTAACAAAATTCTGATCGAGCCCTTGTTGCTGCTGCAACTTCAAGGTATCGAGATGCACTGGGAGGGTGAGAATTTAATGTGGGGGGCGGGGGGGTACATGCAGATTCTAATGATGAGGAGTAGGTTGTGTTAATGTCATTTCAAACCCTGACCAGAAGGGCATAGTAACCCTCCTCTGCACAGGGCACAGAATAAATAACACAGAGCTGTATTTACTTTGGAAGGGCTGAACTGACCTTGCAAACTTGTACAGTGACCTGAGCTACAGCTAGGAAATGCATTTCTCCTTCTTGAACGTTGAGATTATTTAGGTGAATGCTTTATAACAAAAATTCTTTGAGCCAGGAGTTGAATTTTCAGAATCAAACGTTTTAGTCTGATTTTTAGCGCTTTAATACAAAGCCGAAAATTGAAAGAGTGTGACATCTTTCTCATCTGTAATTCTGTGAAGAACCTCTAATTTTGGAGATTTCTGATCCCGGCGCTGTTCTTTTACCTCTCAGAATCGTAGTGTTATAACCCCACGTGTGTGATATTAGGAGAATAACCGTCCCCAGGCGAGCTCTTCTCTGCCCTTTTGTTGAGGGGAGGGGTGGGGAAGGCCTGCCCGAGGCTCTCATGCCATCTGAAGTGCTTCTCCCAGTGGCTGTGGTGGGGTGATGTGGTCGCTCTGGTTGTGCCAGCACAGGGAGAATCTGTGACTTTGGTCCCCAGCTGCCTGCTGGGCTGCTCGTGGCCCTGCACTACGGTTGGTGGTGGGGGGGGAAGAAGTTGTTTCTCAGTTGTTTGAAGGGTCCTTGTGGATGGAAGCACGTCATCTTCCTGCACTACGTCAGAGCAATGCTTCCTGGTGCCACACTAGGGAGTCTGTAGGGGTGGCCTGAGTTTTAGCACCACGATTCTGACTTTGTAGCAGTGGGGCTCATAGTCTTCTAAGCGTTTGTAGGTGCTTATCTTTTCCTGAAATGTCTTGGGGGAAAAAAATAAAGGAAGTGGATATGTCAAACAAAAAGATGTTCTGCAAAAATGTGTAAATAGTTTTTCAGTTTTCTTTTTTTCAAATTCTGTAATACCAGTCTTCTTTCAATGCATGAATGGAGAGGGGGAGATTGGTCATTAGATTTCCTTTTTCTCAACGTTGTAATTTGCTCAGTTATTATCTTTTCACACTGACTTGCCTCCTTTTTCCCCTGACTCTAGGCCCTATGAGAAAAAGGGAAAGCTAAGGATGCTGGAGCAGAACAATGGATTTCTCTTTCTCTTTCATGCAAGGGATCATGGGAAACACAATTCAGCAACCACCTCAGCTCATTGACTCAGCCAACATCCGCCAGGAGGATGCCTTTGATGCCAGCAGTGACATTGCTGAAGATGGTGGACAGACACCATATGAAACTGCCCTGCAGCAAGGCTTCCAGTACCCCACGCCCACGACGGAGGATCTGCCACCCATTGCTAATGGCTACCCGGCCACCATCAATATGTACGAACCTCAAGCCAAATTCCAGACGTACAGTCAATATCCCAATGGTTCAGCCAATGGTTTTGGTACAGTTAGAAACTTTAGTCCCCCAGAGTATTACCAAATGGAAAACTCTAATGCAAGGCCACATGAAGTTCTGGAAAAACCTTCCCCTCCGCAGCCGCCCCCGCCACCACCTTCAGTTTCACAGACGGTGATTCCAAAGAAGACTGGCTCACCAGAAATCAAGTTAAAAATAACCAAAACTATCCAGAACGGCAGGGAATTGTTTGAGTCCTCTCTTTGTGGGGACCTTTTAAATGAAGTACAAGCGAGTGAGTATGCTAAGGCAAAACATGAAGGGAGAAAAGAGAAAAGGAAAAAAAGTAGCAAGCATGACTCTTCCCGATCGGAAGAGCGCAAGTCGCACAAAATTCCAAAATTAGAACCAGAGGAACAAAATGTAAGTGTAATAATAGTTACAACCATCTGTATACCTGATATTGTTGGTGGAGTATGCTTCTTCAGCGGTGTTTTTTCCTCACTTCTAGGTATATATGTCATTAGGCAGAAGCTTTACAACTTTCATATTGCATTTTTAACATGATCTTGGTAACGCAGTCTTTGCAAATAACCGGTATATAGTGAGACTTGTCACATTGCTGTGAGCATCCTTCGTCTGTCCTTCCCTGCTTCTTGGAGACTGCGTATTAATTAAGGTGGAAGGTTATTTGGGTTTACTATCTGAGTGTTTTTCTATTGCTTGTTACAGCAGAATGTTGTTCTGTGTGGGGGTGGGGAAGGTATTTTCTGGATTGTGGTGCTACTTTGAAGCAGGAATAAGGAATCATCGTACTTGTTTTTTGGGTTTGTGGTTGCTTCTCTTTGCCATGTATTTTTTCCGTTTGCTTTCATTAGTATGCAAGTTTTGGTTTTACTGTCCCCTTATACTGTTTGTGTTTATTTTCCTTTTTTCCTTTTCATTGTTATCCATTTCCTAGAGACCAAATGAGAGGCTTAGCATGCTATCAGAAAGGCCAAGAGAAGATGCGCTGTTGGAGGAAGCCCCGGTTAGTACATGCACTCATTTACAGTTTCTGGACTTCTGGTGTGTCACTGTTTTTATACCAGCTGTGGCATGGGTTCTTTAGTTGGTCAGATAAATGAGCTGCCGTTTCTTCGAAATGCTTCTTAGTCACTGCTGTGTCAGAATGTCTCTTTTACTGTATTTATTGTCTTATTTTATCCTAAAAACAACATTCTTCATCAACTTACGAAGGAGAAACTTTATTTCAGTTGTGTTTTTTTTGTTTAGGGTTGTTGGTGTTTTTCTGCTGTTGTGTGTGTCTTGTCTGTCAGTGAGTGTTGTGTGTAAATCCTTGCTGTTAAGCTTGTGTTGTTCTTCCTAGGTCCAGCAGTTCTTGCCTTCTCTTCCAACACAAGTCAGCCATGACATCAAGTTTCAGGTTGGCGATCTGGTTTGGTCCAAGGTGGGAACGTACCCATGGTGGCCTTGCATGGTTTCATGTGATCCACAGCTTGATGTTCATACCAAAATTAATACAAGAGGTAAGGGAGGAAGGTCACTGCCAGAATGCATCAGGTGTCTGTGGTTATTTCTGCATTAAAAATATCTCATCTTTGAATTCCCTTTGTGGGATGGAGAGTCCTGGTGTGTGTGCTAAGCAGGACTGTTACTGTAATGCATAAAACTGGTGCTTTTTAAATTACCTCCACAAATGAGCCTACGCAAACTAGGCTTGAGCACTTTTCTGAAGTCAGCGTGTTTATGAGAAAACACTGGTAAGTTTGAGAACATCCAGTGTGGGCAAGGTGCACTCATCTTCCCATCCTAAACTGCTCTGAGTCTAGGCTTGTCTTATTTCTGAACTTTCTAAACTAACCTTGGTATTTCCAACTGCAGCGATTGAGCAGTGTGGAGGAGGGAAGTGTAAACTAAACCAAAAAAGTGGCGTTCATAAAACTGCTTACTAGAATTTTTCAATTTCAGGTGCCCGTGAATACCATGTTCAGTTTTTTAGCAACCAGCCAGAACGGGCGTGGGTGCATGAGAAGAGAGTTCGAGAGTACAAAGGACACAAACAATATGAGCAGTTATTGGCAGAGGCTGCTAAGCAAGCCAGCAACCATTCTGAGAAACAGAAGGTATGATGAGCACTAATTGTGTGGAGGGGTATGTGCAGTGCCTGGGAAAGTGAAACTCACGTGGGGGCAGTTCTGAAACACTAGTACTGTACTGTGTGAAGGGTTGTTTGTGTTTCACTGGCTGGAGTGTTACTTGCAGAGATAACTAAAATGTTACCGTGCTCCTCCTTTTCCACATGAAGATCTCGATAACTTAACGTTGTCCATTCCTTGTGATAGCTGTAATACTGGGCACACAAAATAATTTTACATTAGTGTCAGAGTATTAAATAAAAGTAGTGTATGTGTGTCCACTTTTAACCAGTTAAGTGGAAAATACATATTTTAATGGACACTATTCCAGCCTGCTGGTGGATAGGTTCTTTTCCACTGTTTTGTTTTAAATGAAGTGTTAGCTGCAGCAATCATTTTCTGTGTAGACAGACAACTTAAGTTAGTATTTATGCTAATCAAAGTACTGTTGTGCAAGGAAAAGGATTTGTATGGAAAAATATGGAGGACTTGAAATGTAGATAAATTAGGTTTCGTCTTGTATCTCATAGGACTTTGAATACTGTCTGCTCTTGTCTGTCCTGAACTATAAATTCAGGAAAGACTTCCAGTGGTGATGGTCATATGATCTAGCTGGTGTCTGCTTGTATTCCGAGCACGGGGTTTGCTGTTCACCTTTCAAACATATCCTGTAAATGGAAAGCAAACTTGTATCTGTTGCCTTAGAGATTTAAAGACTCTCAGGATGCTTCAGTGTAATTAGCCACTTGTCTTTGTTCCTTAAGATTCGCAAACCAAGGCCACAAAGAGAGCGTGCTCAGTGGGATATTGGTATTGCCCATGCTGAGAAAGCATTGAAAATGACTCGGGAAGAAAGGATAGAACAATACACCTTCATTTATATAGACAAAGAGCCAGAGGAGGTTTTGTCAAAAGCCAAAAAGACTGCTGCTTCTAAATCAGAGACCAAGAAGAACCGGCGCCCAAAGCCAGCGCTGAACGCCCAGCCAGAGCACGCCAGCGTGGCAGCGGGATCACCTCCCAGCACGGAGCTGCGAAGGCAAAGCCAACGGAGGCAGTCAAGTGCAGAAGAGGAGGAGCCACCACCTGTGAAAATAGCATGGAAAACAGCCGCAGCTAGGAAATCCTTACCAGCTTCAATAACCATGCACAACTTGGATCTTCAGAAGTGTAACATGTCTCCAGTTGTTAAAATTGAACAGGTTTTTGCTCTTCAGAATGCTGCTGGGGATGGAAAACTCATTGATCAATTTGTTTATTCCACTAAGGTATGTACTTTGTGTAGTGACTCCTCTTTTCTTAAATTATTCCGAGTTTATTTTATTGTGGAGCTTAAACTAGTGTCTGTCGTACTCTCACAATACATGCTTCTTTCCTTGGAGAGATTAAATCTTACGAAAGACAGGATGCTCCAACAATATTCTGTTGTATTAAACTTTTAATTTCAGTGCATCCCAAAGCCTCTGGCAGTGACCATATTGACTGTTGGCCAAGAAGCTTCCTGCAGATGGTCACACGTTTACTGATAAGATGTTCAAAATACTAAAGCTGTTTAATTCCAGCTTCTAGTTGAAATAATAGAGCGATTCTCTGAGAATCTTAAATCGTTTTACTTGGGGAAAACGAAATAACAGAAGTGTTCGTAAAGTATTGAAAACTAATAACTGAATTCTGCATAACAGACTTCTAAAATGAGTTCTGCCTCCTAGCTTCCTTCAGGTGCACAGCAGCTTCTCGCAGTCAGTGTAAGGAAAAGGTTTAGGACTATTTCTCTGCCTCCTCCTTCTGCCTCTCTACCTGGAGAGTATTTATTTCATCCTAAGCAATATAGAGAAGGTAATGTTTAGAAAAGTCACTGGATTTTTTTTTTTCTTGTGTATAAGGGGAGATGGAGAGGGTTGGAAAGTTTTGCAAAGAAGCAGCTCAGTAGTGTAGATGACGTAAATGTGTTGCATTGAAGGTTTGTGTTCTGACTTAAGATAGATTAATGTGCCTGGCAGCCATAATACGTATAAGTAGGCTGACAAAATCTTTTTCTATTGTGTTGTTGGTTTGTTTTTTTTTTAAGGGAGTTGGTAACAAAACAGAAATAAGCGTCAAAGGACAAGAAAAGCTTAATTCTTCATCAAACCAGAGAAATGAGAAAGCAACGTGCAACGTGCAGAACGCGTCCTCTCCTGAAACTACTTCTGGGTCAACAGGTAGGCAACCTGCAGGGTCTTTGAACTTCAACAGTCTAGCATTTAAATTCAAGCATGAAAAGTGGCATTTTCTTGTTAGGTAAAAATGATTTTGAACATCTTTCTATTTACATAATAGCTCTACCTAAGGTGGCTAATATAGCACGCGATGAGCACAGGTGTTTGAGGAACACACGATGTCTTTCTGATGCATTTTTGCTGATGAGGCCTCTGAACTTCTAGTGCTTGCAACTTGCAGTATCCAAGTCAAATTATTAGAAGGATAGATGCCTTGTGGAGAGCAGCTGGCAAGTTGTTTTAGAAGACAGGACAGCATAGTAGGCATGTGTTAAGAGAATATTGTAATGGCTTTTGGCACTGAATGTGAAGTATGACAATGGAGATCAAAGGAAGAGAATCTGGAAGTGACATAGGTTAGCAAGGAATGGTTCTGAATTGTGATGTGTGCTTGGTCAAACTTTGTTGATGAATTCCACTATGACCTTTGTAGAGGACAGTGATTTTTTTTTTCCTAACTGCTTCAGCTCACTCCATCAGCAAAATGACACAGTGCTTGGTTCTGAAGGTGTTTTAGGGCTCCATCGTGAAACAGTGACATTTTTGAAGTATCGTCTGAGGAGAACCTCTGAAGCAAATAATGGAACTTGAGACTGAAACAGGAAAGCCTGGAACAAGCTATTTGAGGATTAATTTGTAGTACAGTAATAGGGAAGAATGAGAGAAAAATGGATTGAGTGCTTTCTAGATTTGGAACGGAAAACCAATGTTTTTTTTCCATGTTTTGATTTTGAGAAATAGCTAATGGGAATTTGTCCAAACAGATTTATCTTCTCCCCACCAGCAGGAATTTCATTCAGCAGTGTGTTCTGTCAGCATCATCAAAAGAGACACGCATCCCTCTGGGGAAAAGATGGAGGTTCCTGAAAAGAGGTAGATCAGGTGTCCCTAAACCAAGAGATTTTCAGGTTCCTCCAGTCCCTGTAGTATCTTCTGTTTTCCATCTATTTTGTACAGTCAGCATAAAATCCATTAGCTGTTACTTGTTTGTTAATGTGCTGGTACTAATAGCCTTGGTATAGCCTCTAACAGTTTTACATTAGCTATGTAGAGTAAATTTTAGGTTGCAGAAGAACACACTGAGTTGTTGTCATAGCAGGATGAGCAGATGCTCATGGCACAAACCAGAAAACCACCCTAAAAAAAAGTGGTGGGCTTGTTACAGTTAAAAACACACACACAAAAAAACCAACCACAAAACCTGTTCTCTTGGGAAAATCTTGTGAAGTTACTCGGTGTCACTTCTGCTTCTGCTTTAACTGTTCATTATTTCTCCCTTTCTGGACATAAATGAGACTCCAGATCAGAAGCCTCAGTAGTCAGCATAGGTGGGAACAATCTCCTCTGTGTACTCACTGCAGCTTCTGTACTTACTTAGCTTTTAGGCAAGCTTATCTTATATATGCTATGTTCTGGGCTGTGTAGGGGCTTCACAATGCAGGCTGAGCAGACCGGATCTTCGGGTGTGAGTGGGGTTTCCTCTGCTGTTCTTGGCAGTGGTTCTTTTTTCCCATTTTAGTTGCTGTGGTTGCTTCAGCTTTTTGAAACTGTTTTTAGTTCAGTTGCCTCGTAGCTGGGGAGATGATGTCTGTTTTGTTTTCCTTACCTGGAACTAAAAGCTTCACCCTCACGATGGCTCTTCAGATGTAGGGGGGTGAGAACTCTGAGCCTCTCTTTTTTTTTTTTTCACTTCGTAGGTTTTTTGGATACGTAGAACTCCACCTGATCACACCTTTTACAGTGCATGGCCTTTCCTTCAGTATGCACTGAAGTATACAGCCACTTTCAAACACAGTTCCAAAATCCAGACAGTTGTTGGTCCCCTCTCATGGAACATAACTACAAAGTCCTTTTTTTTTTTTCTTTTGAATTTAAGATCACTGGAGCTTCAGAATGCCATTAAATGTGTTACAGAATGACCCAGACAGTCCTTATTAATAACCTGCAGTTAGATACACAGAATTCCGTAGTGCTGGGAAAATAATTCTGTAACCTGAAATCTGGCAATAATAGAACAACTGCACCTACAGCTGGAACAGGATTGACCTGACCTTGCTGTGCTGAGGTAGATTGCTGGGCTGAAATCTGCCCTGAAACTCTCGATCAAAGTATGCGTGCAGGTGGGATAGGAGCATTGTGGAGGCGGTGTGCTGGATCCTTGGAGAGCAGGGACAGGAAAAAAGTGCCTGCTACTTTGATTGATAGTGCGTCTAATATTGGCTGGAGGCAATAACTGGGGAGTTTCTTTTCTGATACAAGGCTTGCATCTTAATTCTGTTTCTGCAGTGAGGCAGCAGAGGGAGGAAAGACATGATGGATTAAATCAGCTTTCTGGTCACAGCCGCCCAAACTGACTTTTAGCTGCTTCACAGAATTTCAGCTGAACTCAGAGGTGGCAAAGGATGACCTCTAGCTTTAGTGTTGAGATCCCTAATAGTTCTGTGCGTGTCGGTGGATGTCACCCATGGGAGCCAGACGTGACGCTGCTCCTTCTGTAGGCAGAACACCCGAGCTGAAAACCAGGAATAATGCTCCACAAAAGCTGTGAGGCATCAAATTTCAGCTCTCTGGTATCAAGTGGTCTGTACATGTTTCACAATGTGTGACCCTTTTGGAGATACTGTAGCATAGAGGGATCTTCTGAATTTGCCTACCTTAGTTGTCCAAAAAAAAAAAAGGGAATTTATCCTTTCTATTGAAATATTGTAATAACTGCCATTAATCTGAGTTTCTTTTCCACGGTAATAGTTTTTAAAAGCTCGGTTTTTGCTTTCATTCATTACAGTAATGCATCGTGATCACTGCTTTTGTTCGTGCTTTCTGTTGAGCATTTAGGTTTCATAGCAATGGCACAGGTAACAGAGAGGTTCTTGCTTTACTGTTTTGTGGTAGCCCAAGTTCTGAGTGAGGGCTCTCACCCCTGTAGGGCTGGGGCACAGAACTGTCTTTGTGGGAGGGAAAACCTGGAACCTGTTTTTTGTGTCTTCGATTTCTGGCTTTTTTTAGTTCAAGAAGTTGATTGTGGATGCCTTCCCATCAGTACCAAATATGGACTATTTGGTTAAAAATTAACCAGAGTGAAGACTGAGAGGTGTGTTTTGAAAATCCATGTGCCCCGAACTGGATTCCAGCTTGTCGTTTTGTACTGTTACCGGTGTCCTTTTCTGAAGCTGCCCTTTCTGTCTGTGGAATCAGAACATGCTATCTGCACACCACAGCACCAGTTGGCAAATAGCTTGGAACGGAATTTTAAAAAAATAAAACATTCAAAAGAGGAAAAAGTCTTGGCTTCGTTACTTCATCTGTTGATCTGGTGCTGAGCATCTCGCTGTAGCTCGGGGTCACAAGGAATAGTGTAATAGAAACCTTTTTCCTTCTTCAGGTTCTGTAGAAAAGAAGCAACAGAGAAGATCGATTCGAACCCGCTCAGAGTCTGAGAAATCCACCGAAGTTGTGCCAAAGAAGAAGATCAAAAAGGAGCAGGTTGGCTTCCTCCATGTAGAGAGTTAAAATATATTGTATTCATAAATGTTGTGGCTTATATTGGTGCCTTTTTATTTTTCTCCATTTTTCCCCATCGGGTTTCGTTTTGGACTATCCTTCATGAAATCCCCTTGTCAATACCATTGCTGTGACTCTGCTACTGGCATCTTCACAGTATCAGTCAGGCTATGGAAAATGGGAACTCAATGATGCAAGACTCCTAACGAACCTGCCATGTTTCCTTTGAGATTTCTGTTATGAGCAAAATGATTTTGTTTCGGTAACTTCTATTTGATGGAATTACCACCAGGTTCCTTCCTTTTGCTCTTGATTTTAGCTGCTGGTTTGTATTGAGGTTTTGTTTTTCAGATGAAGTTAGACTGATCAATCTGACCACTTTTGAAAATGGACTCTGGGAATGATTTAACTTAAAGATGAGTAGTCAGACTTCTGTGTTGGCCTATGTCAGCAGAACAGGTCTTCTGGGATATACCTTTTTCCCCCCTTAACTAGATCTAACGTGTACAGGGCATTCCTTTAATCTGGATGTCAGACAGACAAATGTTGTTGCTTTAAAACAAAAAAAAATCTGCATTAAAAATGAATAGGGAAGTTCAGTGAATGGACATACTTCAATGTTAAAAACGGAATACACTTTTTAACAAGCTTGTCAAAGTTGTTGGTTCTTTTCCTTACGTGGTCAATTTTCACTCTCCGCTTTCCTCTGGAAACCAGAGAATTTTGTGTAACGTGTTTCATAGGATGGTTTTTTCCAATGAGGATTTTTTTAAAAGGGGCAGTCGGGCTACAGATTTTATATGGGAAGGGGAAAATTTTGTTTTTTATCTCTTTTTATTCTAATTTATTCTTTGCCCTTTACACTTTGTTTTGCACTTCATTCGCTCAGAGGTTGAAGGTAGACCCAGTTGCTTTTTTTTCCATGTTTTTCTTTTGATGCCATAGCATTTACATCTGTGCTCAGCAGAAGAATGTTCTAACTCTGGAAAACTACAGAAAGAAACTTGAAAGCAACTTCAATGTTGGGTGTAAAGTACCCGACATTGCTTTAAGCCTCTTGTCTGGGGGTGTTGCAGCCTCCGTATTTTCAAATGTTATTTTATGTTTATAAATGTTTCTTAATTTAACAAAGGTATAAGAACCAACAATACGAATTTCATGGATCCCGGTTAGCTTTGCTTGCTTCTATTATCTAGCTAACTAAGACTATGAACATGAAAGTGCTTTTCTCAGGAAAAGTGTATGACTAAAAATTAAACACAGATGCACTGTAATGCGCGTAACCTTGAATGTATTAAGTTATATTAAAAAAAAAAAATTACTTCTTACAATTATGCAACAATATTTGTTACCCAAAGTCAAGTTTTCTTGCAACTGATTCCCAAATTAGTCTGCAACAACTTGGTATAAAGTTATAACTGGAACGAGTACAATTAATGGGAAAAACAAAATGTTAATGCTACTGTTACAGTGACTAGTGGAGAAATAAAAGTGATTGTTTAGATTTTATATTTGTATTATGAAATGTATCCTATACAAATCCTTCTATTGTATGTTTTTACCTATTGTACAACAAAATAAAATATTTTTTAAAAAAATTAGAGAATAATCCTTAAATATTTACTAAATGTGTTTCTACATGCATATGTAACCACATTGTAAAGAAGTAACTTGTAACCCTTAACCTTAAAACCAGGACTTAAGGCAACAGCTTTCCCCTCTAATTATTATGGATTCACCAAATTCTCATGTTACGTGTACATTGGCAGAGCAGATTCTAAACGAGCCCTTCTGATAGAGGATCGAGAACCTGAAGTGCTTTTGCAAGATTGTAAACTTGTCTGCTTAGGTGTGTACTGACATTGAGTTTCCAGCTGTATAGAGCTCTGCAATGCTCTGTGCCGAGTCCACGTCCCCATCCCCGTGGCCTTGCAGCACTCTATACAGAGAAGGTCTGTGTTCCCAGGAGCTTGGAGTGCATGCTTGGTGGATGTGCCTTAAATGGCGATACGTTAAGTGTCTCACTAACCTGAGTGTCATGCCTGTTAAGGTAAACTTGTGCTTACACAGGTGTGGGGTTTTGCAAAGGCATCAGGGTTGGCTGCCACACTGAACCCCGCTCCTGCCTGCTGGACACGGCTAAAGTTTTCTGTCGTCTTCATGCAGAAAGGGAGTGACTGGAAAGGACCTTGCTAGTGAACGCATGGCTGCCTTGTCTCCTGGTACTCAGCGTAGGCAGCTAGGATTAAATCCAACAGGACAAGAAGGCTCGCACTGAGAAGGGGATGGCAGACTACACATGAGTTCAGAGATGCTAATCGCTTAAACTTTAATGTTTTCTTTTTAATACTAGGGGAAAAAATGCCTTTGTTTTTTTAACTCTGGATTTTCCTATTCAAACAGGTTGAAATGGTTCCACTGACAGCAGTGAAGACAGGCCTGCAGAAAGGTGAGTTACACACCTAAACTTCATTGAAAATTCCTGGCTCTTCATTACACTTTAGCGGTGGTTTTCATCCTGTGTGAACTACAGAGGTCTTAAAACTTTCTAGTGATGAACATGGCTTGGTTTGGTTGGTTTTGCACTACTAGTTGGAAGGATAGTGGTGATGTTCATGTGCTGTAAGCACTTAGTATGATTAGAAGATGATGCCTTTGCTTAGCCATATTTCAAAGACAAATAATGAAGAGGTAATCTCCTAAGGGCTTATCCTCTGTTACAGACAACTTAGTAGCTTCTTCTGCTGTGTCAGTGTATTCAGAAGATTGCCACAAGGACTTCCTAAAGTGATTTTCAGTTAATTAAGTCTTTACTGAGGATTAAACTAGTATTGAAGTTGCAAGCTGAAAATAAGAATTGGCAAATAGAGTCCATTTTCAGGCTGTCTCATCTTCATTTTCCTTTACTGATTTTAAGGAAAAAATAAAAACAAAGACCATACATTAAGACTAATTTTAGCGTGTTGTGTTAAGGTGCCAGCGAGATTTCAGATTCCTGTAAACCTTTAAAGAAGAGGAGTCGAGCCTCCACTGATGTAGAACTGACGAGCTCAGCTTACAGAGATGCGTCCGACTCCGATTCAAGAGGACTCAATGATTTACAGGTAAAGGCATATTGTTACAGATACGTGTCTAATTAATCAATATATTCGTCTCTTCAGTTGCCTATTACCAAATATACGAATACTGTATTTCCTTCAAATGTTGTCTTTTATTGTCTAAGAAGTAAAGCGTTAGCTTTTCTCTAATTATTTCTAACCCTGCACGTTACATCATCTGGCTAAACAAATTGGTCACTGACTCATTGTGCTCTTTGAAAAGTTGTTAGATTCCTTGGGAGCTGTGGGATGAGTAAAATAGACAACTTTTTTTGCTTGTGCTGGTAAAAGACATGTCAAAAAGGCAGCATGTCTTGTACCATTGTAGTGAAGTCCAACAACTTCCAAGGATGTTTGAATCTCTTGACGTAAGTTGGATAGTCTTTTAATCAGTGGTGATGTAAATATTGTTTTTCACAACATGATTGTCCTTTGAAGGTGTCTTGTTTGAGTGCCTTGGATTTTCCCTCTTTGTAGGGTAGTTTTGGAAAGCGTTCGGACAGCCCCTCAGCTGCTGTCGATGCTGATGCTTCTGATGTGCAGTCAGTAGACTCCAGCTTATCCAGGAGAGGAACTGGAACAAATAAAAAAGACACTGTTTGTCAGGTAAACGATGGCTCTGTTAAAAGGTGAACTCCAAAGATGTGCTTGGCTCTTCCTGTTAGTTTGAGGTGATAGACTTAGCAAATCGTACTAGTTTGCTTTAACCATTTCTTAATATAACAAGGCTTTTAGGACTATAATCTGGAAATAGTTCCTAGGAGAGCTTATGAATTAGGAATACTGAGGAGAAGCTCCTCTTTCTAGGTGTGAGAGAACTAGGACTCCAGACGGATCTTGTAGAACCTTTCCTCTCCTTCCATTTTGGAGAGACTCGCACTGTTACAAGAGAAGGCTGCCGTAAATTCTGGGATTGTTTTCAGCCCACAGATTTTGTCAAGTGTGCTGTGGGATGTAAGGCAATTCTCCTGACTTCTTGTAACTCCGAGGAGATGTCAGCCTGTTCCTGTTTGCTTTTAACATCTCACAGTCACTTGTGTTTAAGTGTGTTATGTACCCTCTGTTCTCTGTCTGCTTCTTTAAGATCTGTGAAAGCTCTGGCGAGTCGCTGGTGTCCTGTGAGGGCGAGTGCTGCAGCACCTTTCATATGGAGTGTCTGGGCCTAAAGGCGATGCCGGAGGAGAAGTTCTTCTGCACAGAGTGTAAGAATGGTGAGTGTGTTCCCATGGCTGAGAAATGGGCAGGGATTTCCTGCTCTGCCACAGTACGATCAGAACAAGCTTAAGGTTTACTTGCAAAACCTAACATCTTTCGATTTGCTCTATTCTATTACTTTTTTAACCTCTGAGGCCAGATTTTCACTTTCTGCGTAGCAAGCATCTGGTAAGAGAAAGGGTAAAAAATTGTTAAGAGAACTCTCAGCTAAAGCACTTCAGGTTAACAGTAATTCAGTAGTTACTGTGAATTATAGCAACTGACAAACAGCTACGCTGGGCAGAGCAGTGAAGCTCTGTTCATCTCAGGATGTGTTTTTTTTAACGGCATCTGCATCCCAGAGTACTGACAGTGACACGTGGGCTTCCTTATTCCTTCTTTTACAAGGAGAACACACGTGCTTTTCTTGCAAACTTCCTGGCAAAGACGTGAAGCGCTGCTCTGTCAGCGCGTGCGGGAAGTTCTACCACGAGGCCTGCGTTCGCAAGTTTGCCACAGCTCTGTTTGAGTCGCGAGGATTTCGGTGCCCGCAGCATTGCTGTTCTGCCTGCTCGGTGGACAAGGACATCCATAAAGCGAGCAAAGGTGAGAGCAGAGCTGACTCTGAGCAGCAGGAGGAACGTCAGATGCATCGCCGCAATGAGTCTGACTGTCAGTAATGCAGCGAGGAACAAGGGTTTCCTTCTTAATGAAGCTGTTAAATCTGTTGTGGGTGGGAAAGCAGCTAGCAGCCTGAGACTGCTGGCCTGAGTATACCTGGATCTGCGATGCTGAAGTTGTCTTTTGTTGCCGAGCTTAATGTAAGCCAAGGGTTAGCAGTATAAGGCTGAGGAGTTGATTTTTTTTTCTAAAGACAGTTGGGAGTGACCATTAGAACAATTCAGGGAAAAAAAGAAACCTTTCAGAAATGAACTAAAACAATTAAGCAAAAGAGCAGACTCTAGAATGTTTAAACCATGTGTTTTTTCCCAACAGAGTCTTGAAGTGAGAGCTAACTTTTGTGAAACTTTTTCAGAGATGTAAATGTCTGTAATCTAGCACTCCGAGTGGAATAAAACTCAGTCTTGCGTCTGTCTGTGGTATCTTGTACCATATCTTGACTCCGGGGTGACATGGTGCGTTTTTCTGCATTTATATTGAACAGGTCGCATGGTGAGATGTTTCAGATGTCCCATTGCCTATCACTCAGGAGATGGCTGTATTGCTGCAGGAAGCTTATTTGTGTCATCCCACATTCTCATCTGTAGTAACCATTCCAAAAGGAATCACTCCTCATCAGCTGTAAATGTAGGCTTTTGTTTCGTTTGTGCAAGAGGTGAGCACAACTGTTTTTTCCTCCCTCTGTTTTATAGTTCTTCTGTTGTCACTTGTGCAGTTTAATGATAAAAATGATGTGAGAGAAACATCTCTTAGGACTGCGAGGGATTTTAATGCTTCCTGTGATTTTTTGGTGTAGTCAGCAGTTCATGTTAAGCTTCTACATGCTATTTTGGTCCTTCACGTTCAGTATTCAGAAACAGCTCTAGGAACTCAGGAGGCATGCTTCTGTTGCCAGTAGGACAGAATGGATGCTGAGCCCCCAGTTCCAGCCATTGCAAGCTGAGAATGAACATTGTGTTATTATTCGCTGTCTGTTAAGCAGAATGGGATTCTTTCACCACTCACAAACTTAAAACAATTAAAATGTTTAAGGCTAGGAGTTAGGACTTATTCATGAGCTAGAAAGAAATCATTTTAAATTCAAACCACCGTCATGTTTGAGGACTTTGAAAGGTTTGCAACATTACATTTACAATACCATGTAAACAAGTTCCATGCTAGGATTTTCCATGTGTCCATTTTTTTCCTTTTTTTTTCTCTCCATTTTTTACTTTCATGGCTCTCCAATCACTTCACTTGTTCCAAATAGCAAGCTGAGAAGTTTCAGCACACCAGTTACTCATGCCATGCAAAAACCTTGTTTTCTCCGGTGATAGATTGTGCGAGGCTACTTTAGCAATCTCTTTGGCTGGGTTGGATTGAGGCCTGTCCAGTGATATGTGGTCAGCATAGGGATGTAAGGCAAGGACAGTATCAGTGGAGAAGAACTGAGCAGCTGCTCAGAAGGAAGCAGGGAGCTGAGCAATCCAGAAATCCCGGGACATCTGTGTGTGAGAACAGTCACCTAATGAGTTCTAGTTGGTGTTAGAAGGAGATGCTTTGTGCTGAGAGGCAAAACATTAGTGAAGTGGGAAAATGCAACACCCAATCATTAGAACTTACTCATGAGATAGTTAAACATTTAAGACTTCTTATTCACCTTCCTGAAATATCCCTCATTAAAGCACTTCATAGTTCATGTAACTGCATGCGTGTAGGTCATCCTTGGTGTAGGATTTCTTCTGAGGACGTGCTTTGCAGGCAGGCAGACACCATTCTGCTCTCACCACTTTTCTAGGTACTGCAATTCCAAAGCTTCTTTTCAGCACTCAGCTCTGTGCCCCTCTCTCAGGGGAATGAGTTGGTGGCTATCTTGGTGGCTTGTCTTCCTTGCTTCTTTGGGTCTCAGCTGTAACGCTGTTCACAGAGTTATTGGCCAAATGCTTCTGATCTGTAGCTCTGGCTTTCCGACCTGTGCTGCCTGACTTGGAGCAGCGTGGGTAAACTCTTCTTAGTGAAGAAAGACAGAAAAAAGCATACAGGCATCATTTGAAAGGAAGGCATTTAGCAGAACAGAGTGCTTGGCTGCTCCAAGATGTCTCATCTGGCAGCCGTGGAGAGGCCGAGTTAGTGCAGTTCTTACCTAGAGGATGTAGGGCAGAATTTCCATCCATTCTTTCTCCTCTGCTGCTTGCAGGATCACTGAGCCCTCCTGTTACTTTTTTATCCTAAAGCAATTATAAAGGCAGAACACTTGCATAGGTAAGATCTTGGATTTCCAGCAAGTGGGATGGTGAGTTCTGCAGTGTGGGGCCACGTGGAGGGTTTCTGTTCTTCCAGTCTGTAGCCCCAGCTGCTGGTATTGCCTTTGAAGCAGTGGCCATCATCACCCAGCTCTTCACATCACCTTGCCTTTGCTCATTTGGGGGGGTGGTTTGCACAGGATTAAAATGGGTTGCTTTTCCTGTGCTTTCCCATAAATGCACAAGTGTAAAAGCACCATTGAAATTCCACTTAGGAAAAGCTTATTCACCGTAGGTTTTTCCAGTTACAATTGAATTTAGTCTCTCTGACATAACAGCCTCTTTCTTAGGAAAGGAACTTTGTCAGACTTTTCTTTTTCTTCATTTTATCTTTTTCCATTCACACGTATATGCATTGTAGGTGTTCATTTGCTTTATTTTATTTTCTCCTTTACGGAATCATGGGTAGTTTCATTGCAACTCATGTCTTTCTGTTTGTTTCGTATAGGGCTGGTAGTGCAGGATCATTCAGACCCCCTGTTCAGTTCATATGCCTATAAATCCCACTACCTACTGAATGAATCAAATCGTGCTGAGTTGATGAAATTACCTATGATTCCTCCTCCTTCGTCAGCTTCCAAAAAGAAATGTGAGAAAGGTAACCAAAATAGTTTCTTTCTCTTTAATTTACTTTTGCTTTTTCTATTATTTCTCTATCTTTAAATCAAACGAGATGTGTCTGCTTGTCAAGCATCACTTACTGCTTTTCAGTAAATTTCACTCATTGATTATTGTGAGCGTGTGTTCATGTGGTTGGCAATTTTTTTTTATTATTATTATAAAGGGGCTTAAAATAATTGCTGTCACTAAATTCTCCTTGAAAGAGCCTAAATCGTTTTGTATCTGGCCTGGGTTACTCCACCATCAGGAAGCTGTTTACGCAGCAATAGGAAGAAGGGGCAAATAGAGCTTGGTACCGTTGCAATTCAGTGCTTACCTCGATGATGTCAAGACCAACAGCTTCTTAAATTGGTTTTATGTACAGAAGAAGAGGGGAAGCCTGTTTCAGATCTTGTAGGCAGGCTAAGCCAAGCCCAAGAAAATGGAGGGTTTTTCAGGTGGAACGTCAGTGGCTGCTGTTGCCATTCTGGAGGAGATGCAGAGGGAAGGTGGTGAGGTTGTGCTGGGTGTGTGTGTGTCACAGTCCTTGGGCTGTGCTGCTCCTGGGACTGCTGCTGTGCCGGGCAGGAGGGGCAGCACCTGGAGCAGATGCACTTCTGTCCCATGGAGAAAACTGCAGGACTGAGGATTGATTTCCAGGAGAGAGAGCTCATTTCATGCTGGCATGGGTAGTGCTGAGCATCTCAGAATTCCTTGTGGGGAGATACGCGTTGTCTCTATAAAATACTCAGATGTTATATTTTATTCCCCGCAGAAATGGTGCCCAATTAACCATTCTAAAGTTAGTTTATTATCAGTGTTGCTAGACTGATGGCTTTCAGTAGCTTTCTGTAAGTCCTGAAAACAAAAATTATTTTGAGCCCTCTGCTTAGCCTGAGCAATACCTTACTAATGCATCCTGAGAGCAATTTTATTTCTTGCTTAGCACTGAAAGATTTGTTTGATTTTTGCTTGATTTTTGCATCTCCTGGCATTTTACCGTGTTGGATAATGCTTTGGTAATTTACACTGGGTCTGTATTTCCTCTGAAATAATATTTGCAAAAATTACTCTAAAAGTTGCAGTTTTACCATGCGTTTGGGGGACTCTGGGAAATCCACGGGGTTGGAATTTGCTGTCTGTAGCAGAGGAAATACAGGATTGATGGTGTGATTTATTTGTTTAAGGAATGCTTCTTGCAACATTCGGTGATCAATTAATGTAACGACATATTTGAAAGTCTATAGGTGGACAAGATTTTCTGGTAAATGCTTGGAAGTCACCACTCACACTTCTTTTCCATGCTGTGATGGAAAATGACTTCGAATGATCTTAAACATCTCCCAGGTTTTTGCTCCCTGGGACCCAAACACTTCATGATTTTTTTTTCTGTTCTTTAAATGCATGTATATACACATACATGTATATACATATGTGTATATATACTTACAGAAAATCCTACAGTATGTGTGTTTTACTGACTCTTATTGTGTGAGCTGCTCTGGTTGCTGAGGATGGCTTAGAGAAGTGCTGTGGCTCTGCACATGTAATGCATCTGCCAAAACATTTGCCCAAATAAATGGGAACTTGGCCAGGTGCTGTTAGCCGTGCTGCACTGAGATTTCCTTTGTACACAGAAGGAACTTTGGGGTTGAGGACAACTTCTGTGGTGTCACTGCATTCTGGGTACGAGAAATGTGAATTCAATTCCATAATTTTTCCTTTTTCTGAAGCAAACAGATTGATCATCAGAACTCTTTCTGTGATGCCATTACTACAGAAAAGCATTGATCGACCTATAGGCTGTGGGTTTGGGTTTTTTTTTTAGTGCATACTAACTGATTGCTAAGGGATTCAGTCATAACAATGTTGATTTAAAAAGCATTTCTTAGAATTCGGTTGTTTGTCGCTATTGAAGTGTTGGCCATCACCAAAGAAATTAAAGCACTGCCTCTGTGTGCAGTGCTTCCTTCTTGAGTGTGCTCCTACTGCCCGCTTTGCTCACCATGAAAAGACATTTGCTTTTCAGTGTATGGCTGATGCAATTAAGAGCCCCAGCTTGCACGTAGGAGAAGTGCACTGCAGTCTTTTTTTTTTTAATCCAGCATTGTAAGTTTGACTCGATCCCTTTCTTTTGGCATCTTTTTGCTGTGGGACAAGCAAAGGTGTAGAATGTGTGTCTAGAAATTGGTATCGATTGCTGTGCACAAGAGGAGGCAAATCCTTACTTCTATAAACCAGGCAGGGTTTCTTTGTTTAAAGGTGGAAAACTGTTGTGCTGTGAATCCTGCCCAGCTTCCTTTCACCCCGAGTGTCTCAACATAGACATGCCTGAAGGATGTTGGAATTGCAATGACTGTAAAGCTGGCAAGAAGCTACGTTACAAGCAGATTGTTTGGGTCAAGCTTGGAAATTACAGGCACGTTTACCATTTTGTTATTTCCTTCTTGTTTTGTTGTTCATGTCCTGCGCGGTTGCAGGGGGATAACTCAAAATAGCTCAGTCTCGCTAAACAAGAACTTGAAATGTAATAATCCATTTATTTCATTTCAGACATCAGTGTTGCCCTTTAAATTGAGTTCTCCTGCTTCTTCCAGGCACTGAAGGATACTTGGTTTCACGTGCATTGGCTCTGTAGAATGTGACAGCAGTGTGGAAAACCAGGGGCTGCCTTGCAGAGCCGTGATGTCTTAGCTTGTGTTTGCTCTCTGTCACCTGCAAGAGTAAAAGCATTTGTGGGTGATCTTAAGAATCCATTCTTAGGTTGTCACAAGACTTTTCCAAAATTCGTAGTGAGAACTTTGAGAACAAAGGGCTTCTGATGTTTTGGGTGGTACTTGGCAAGTGTTGCCAGGAGGAGCCTTGATTCTGGAAGGGAGGAGTTCATCTCCTTGGGAAAGGAAAAGTGGCTTTTATTTCTTCATTGAGTTAAGCAAGCTCGGAGGCTCAGGCTCTGCTTCCCAGAACTTACACCCTTCCTTTCTTTGTGCTTCCAGGTGGTGGCCAGCAGAGATCTGCAATCCCAGGTCTGTGCCTCTCAACATACAGGGCCTCAAACATGATATCGGGGACTTCCCAGTATTTTTCTTTGGTTCACATGACTACTATTGGGTACACCAGGGCAGAGTTTTCCCTTATGTTGAAGGAGATAAAAGCTTTGCTGAGGGGCAAACTAGTATTAACAAGACCTTCAAGAAAGGTAAAATCAAACAAAGTTTATAGTGGTTTATGACAAAAATTCCACGTGTTTGTGTCTCCATCACCACTTAACCTGCATGGGAGTATTATGTGACTAGTGTTCTGTGTTCACATAAAACTGCAAACATTATGTAGATCCCTTGACTGCAGATAAAAAGCATTTTAAGTGCCTGCTCGTTGTGTATTGTTGTGGGCAGGTTCACTTCTTCCACAGACTGGAAAATGTTAAGATGGTGCTTGGGCTCAGCTGCATGGGATCATTGTTCAGTATCTCAGTTTCTACTGAAAAGTGTCTGATAAAGATAAATTCATGATGTACTGCAATAACTGATTTTTAACTTTCTGGATTTTTTTTGTTTATGTAGTTCTATTCCTAGCTTTAAAAAATTGTATGTTTGATTAACAGCAGCTGGTGTTAATTGCTTCCTATTTTGAACTCCCTCCCTTGAACAGCACTTGAAGAAGCAGCAAAGCGCTTCCAGGAGCTGAAAGCACAAAGAGAAAGTAAAGAAGCATTAGAAATTGAAAGGAATTCAAGGAAACCTCCACCATATAAACACATTAAAGTGAGTTGGCTTCTTTCTTTTCCTTTTTTTTCCTGTTTATGAGTAAGCTCATTGCATGTTTGCACCAATTTCAGCTTAAGGAGATTCACATGAATCATTTTGCTGTTCTTTTCGAGAATCATTTGTTCTCTTACGGTACCAGAAACATTCTTTTAGCAGAGTATTGGTGCAAGTTAACAGTTGAAGATCAGCTCTACCTAGGGTAGGATTTTGCTGCTTGCAAGCTGCTCTCATCCCTCTTAGTTACATGCTGGCTATTATAACTTTTTCGACTGCTCAGCCTACTTAAGAGCTGTAGAGTCTAACTCTTGGCAGCAGTTTTGGATGTGTAGGGCTTGGTATTTTTCGTATGAAGTTGAAGTTTTTAATTTTAGTGTAAAGAAATCCTGTACTTGATAAAGTTGTTCAGAGTCTTTGTGCATTGTCCTCAGCTTTTACTCTTTTTGTCCTTTGTTCCACAGTCCAACAAGGTAATAGGGAAGGTTCAGATTCAGGTAGCTGACCTGTCAGAAATCCCACGCTGTAACTGCAAGCCATCTGATGAGAACCCCTGTGGGCTGGAGTCAGAGTGTCTGAACAGGATGCTCCAATATGAGTGCCACCCCCAGGTGTGCCCAGCGGGAGAGCGATGTCAGAACCAGTGCTTCACCAAAAGGCTCTACCCTGATGCTGAAATCATCAAAACTGATCGACGTGGATGGGGTCTCAGGACAAAAAGGAACATTAAAAAGGTAGGATTACAGTGAGCAAAAGCTTGGTAGCCATCAGTATGGTTTTATGTGAGAACACTGAACTGTGTATACCCTAAGGAAACACACACAAAAGTTTCACTGCTCCCAGGTGAAATGTTTTGTGTAAGACACATCACTTGCGTAGGTGCAGCATTGATGGTGAAACCTCTTCAACTGTTGACAGAATTGTCATAACCTTGATATTTACTCACAGAGCACAAGTTCCTTCCAGGTGCCCGTGAATTGAGATCCCGTAGGTGGAGGGGGTGAGGTGACTGCCCACTGACTACTGGGCAAAAGGGAGAGATCAGTCTGGAGAAGTAGCCTGAAAGATGGTTTCTCTCTGTAAATGCCACCAGTGAGGATGATGAGGTCTCAGGAATTTGGCACAATAAGTCACCTTACGCGTGGTTTTATTCCTTTTCTCTTTTACTTTTCAGGGTGAATTTGTGAATGAATATGTTGGTGAGCTAATCGATGAAGAAGAGTGCAGATTGCGAATTAAACGTGCCCATGAAAACAGCGTAACCAATTTTTATATGTTAACAGTTACAAAGGTAAATACTATGGTTTCAGTCAATGTGAGCTGTTTATGGTTGAAACGATTTCAATGCTGTAAGCCCTTTTCTGTGGGACTGACTTAGGAAAACTTCCCTGTTCTTACTAATTTTAACTTAGCATGTTTTTCCCCTTCTTAGCCTTGAGTAGTTACTTGTCAGCAGGAAACTTTTTAGTTGTGAGTACTAAATAGGGTCTGTGCTGTCTCTCTACCTTTTCATTTGAAGGATCGGATCATAGATGCTGGCCCGAAGGGGAATTATTCTCGCTTTATGAACCATAGTTGTAATCCAAACTGTGAAACGCAGAAGTGGACAGTGAATGGTGACATCAGAGTTGGGCTGTTTGCTCTTTGTGATATTCCTGCAGGTAAGAAGATAGCACTAGTTTGTGTGTATGCACTGCTGTTAAAACTCAAAGTTCCTGACTTACCCAGTTGTCTTCGTTGAGCGTGCTTAACCCAAGTCCATTTATCAGAACTTGGTCATTTGTTGAGGTAGAAATGTTATTGCTGCAAGCCTGTTCTCCTCAGTGTCAGTGTGGATGAATTGTTCTTCTTTGAATTCTAGGAATGGAGTTAACATTTAATTATAATCTGGATTGCCTTGGGAATGGTAGGACCGAGTGCCATTGTGGAGCAGAAAACTGCAGTGGTTTCCTAGGAGTGCGTCCAAAGGTATGTGGGTGAAAATGGGAGCTTGTCCCGAGTCCAGAGATCTATTTTCCTCCCTTGAAAGTCTCCAGAGATTTTGCTTATGAACTGTGGTACTGCTGTGTCCAGGTTAAAGTTAATTTACTGGTTGGTTTCTTCAAATTCACGTGGATGTGCATTCCTGACTTTCATAGCTTAAAAGCTTTTTTGAGCAAATGTAACGTAAGCATAATTCATGTAAATAACCGAGGTTGATTAAATTTCATTTTTATGTGAGGGATTTATAAAGTGACTGCTGTTATCTGTGTGATTGCTAGACAGCATTTGCAACAGCAAACGAAGAGAAGGTGAAGAATGCAAAATTAAAGCAGAAGAAACGGAAAATAAAAACAGAACAGAAGCAGATGCACGAAGACAACTGTTTTCAGTGCGGAGATGGGGGAGAGCTAGTCATGTGTGACAAAAAGGACTGTCCCAAAGCATACCACCTCCTATGCCTTAACCTGACTCAACCACCTTTTGGTAAGAGCATTCCTGTCGCTTCCTTTTCCTTCCTGCAGTAACACAGTGTTTGTAGCATCCCGTTACATGAAGTGTGGCATGGTTGTTTTTGCAGTACCACCTGTCTTTAGAAATCTATCGGTGTCCCCTGTAACGGGGAGAAGCAGCACTGTAATGTTCTTTAACTTGATGCTTCTGTTCCTTGGACCAACTTAACTTTTCTTTTAGTTAAAATACAACCATCATCTCGATATGCCAAGGTCACCACGCACAAGTCATGTGATAGGTCACGTGTTACGTGCCTTTTTGTCATTAGAAGCATAGAAGCTTTCCTCAAAATAGTTTACTTGCTGGAGAAAGGAGTAACGGTGTCTTAACACCGAGAGCAACTTTGATTCGAGTTTTCAGGATTTTTCTTTCTTTTCTCATTGAAGCTCAGCCTCCTGTCTCTCTCTTCTCCCTTCCCCTTCTGTCTTCAGGAAAGTGGGAATGTCCGTGGCATCAGTGTGACATCTGTAGCAATCCTGCAGTTTCATTCTGTGAGTTCTGCCCTCACTCGTTCTGTAAGGATCACGAGAAAGGAGCCCTGGTGGCATCGGCGCTGGATGGCCGTCTCTGCTGCTCCACACACGACCCCAAATCTCCTGTGGCACCCGAGTACTGGAACAAGATAAAATGCAAATTGGAACCTCAGAATCCTGTAGAAGAAGCAAAGGAGTGAATTTTGTTTAAAAACAAACAAACAACAACAACAAAAAAAAAAAAAAAGAGAGGGAAGAAGAGGGGGCAAATAGGCGATGAACTCGAAGAGACTGCTATGACACATTCAGTCTGTACCATCGGAGCTGTCTTGTGTGAACTGGGAGTGGGACCACTTAACCTTACCAAGCAGAAGCAGGCAGTGGTGTTTGTTTTTTATTGTTTGGTCTTTTACCCTTGAATGTGCTACAGCAGCTCTTACAGTTGGAAAACAAACGTCTCGGCCTTCTAAAGAAAACAGTAGACCTTTTGACAGTGAAAAGAATATTCTGTTTAAAGATGTTCAAGTGTAGAAAAACAAAGCATAGCAACATATTTATTTATTTAATTTTTAAAGGATGTTGAAGATCTGGTTTTGATCAGTCAGCGTGTCTTTAAAAACAGCGAAGCCAACATAACTTCTACGTCTAGTTTACAAAAAGAATAAACCCTCCCCGCTCTGTGTAACATTCAGGTATCGTAAAGACAAATGTGGGTTTCAGACCAGGTGACTGAAATGCCTCCATTCCAGTACTTATTTTTAAAGGCATTTTGAGAAGGCAGGTTGTCTATCATGTGAACTTGTGAATATTGCTGTAAAGCTTTTCCTGTGAGAAATAATGTGTACGGCTCTTCGGAAGTGCTCGTAACGCAAGTGCTAACATGTTAAGATGGAAGGAAGCAGTTCCTTGCTCGAGAGCTGTTACTGGTGGTGTTTGCAGACTGGTGGACGTTCAGAAGGAGCTCAATTGCACAATGGTCATTTCTTTGCTCTGCCTCATTAGGAAAATGCTCCTAGTTGGGAGAGCTCCTGGCCTTGGTCACACTGCAGCACACAGAACTGAGGTCAGCATCCTGCCCCTGGGAGCACTGCCTCTGACTTCTTTTGGTGGAGGATTGTTCTGTGTGTGTTTGTCATCTGCCAAGTCTGCACTCGTTTTATGGCAGTTATGTTATTGTGAATCTTTATTGCTTTCTTCTCAGACTCCCATTAGCTTCAGAGGAAATTTGAGTGCTTAGGGAATCCAACCCATCTTTACGTTTCTTTTGATTTGAATATTTATGTTCTTAGTGGAAGAGATTCTCTGACTTTAATGTTCACTGTTAATGGAGCTAAGAAAAGTAAGTTAGTCCCCTCCAGCACTTCTTCCATAACAGAATGTGTGCGGTGCTAGGTAATGGGATTCACAGCAGCCACCCTCAGCCTGGTGGGGTGTTTGTGTTTTGTATTTCCTCTGTTAATCTGCAGAGGGACAGGCTGCTTCGGGGAGGCTCCTGAAGTGGCTTAGGTAGGCTCCTGCTCCAGATTTTCTTTTGCAAACCTATCCTATCCTGCAATCCTCAAGCAAGGAGCTTAGGGGGATTAGTTTCCCCAGGCTGAAGTTGGTCTTTGAATCTCCTCCCCTGGCCTGCAAGCTTTCCAAGCGCCGCAGTCACCGTGCTTCTGGCTGCGTGCTGGCGCTGGCCAACTGCATGCCAGCTTTTTGCTGATGGCTCTTGGAGGTAGCCCTGGATGGAAGGAATGAAGTGTTGCTGGCATCTGGCTAAATGGAGCCTTTGAATTAATCCTCGAGAACCCTGTTTCTGGAAAACTGCCAACGTAAACCTGCAGGAACGTGGTGACTTCTCAGCCTGAGCAAACAGGCTGGGAAAGCACACGTGGGATTTTGGAGCTTGCCTTGCTTCTGGCTGGAATCCGTCTCATTCTCAAATTCATGGAAGGGGGGAAGAAAGGTGTGTGCAATTGTGAAGTCACAGAATACACTACAGTCCCTGGAAGCAGTCAGGGTGCCAGGCAGCTGACCTGTCAGTGCAGCTGCTGGAGCAGGCTGTGCTTTTCCCCAGGCCTGCGGGCGTTGTGGGGGCACAGCTCTGGGGTCAGCCTATGGTACAGAGGGCTAGTGGGAAAGATAAAGCACTTCTTGTGGTCCATGCTACAGTGAATGTCTGAAACACTAATCTTGCTTGAAATGTTTTTTACGAAAATATTTACAGAAAGAATTTTATTTTTCTTAACGTTTTGTGTGATAAATGTCTCTTTTTAAGCTCTTACCGGGGGGTGTTTCACCTCTTCAGAAATTCCAAACGCAGCTGCTGCTGCAGTGTCTGTGAGGCCTGATGTGTTTACTTTATTTTATTTATTAGTCTTGGTAGTGCTGAGATGATTTTCTCTTGGGAAGTCAGAGCATTCCGATGATGACAAGCGTGGTGTAGGGTGAGCGCACCTCCGTGCTGGTCTCACTCTGTGTCCGTGGGTCGTGCCGAGGTGTGCTGGTGCCAGAAGCCTTCACGACTGTTGGAAATGGCAGCGAGCAGACCACGGCTGGTGGGCATCAATTGCCACCTATTGCTGTGACGTACTGCTATGCTGGACAGCACAGAACGTGAAGGTTTGCAGAAGGCTTTAAAAACTTCTAAAATGCTGTGAATTGGGGCCTGCTGCTACTCCTGTGCCATGCCACTTGATTCCTGGTTAACTTTCTTCTTGAATTTCTTACAGGTGCTCCTTTTTTTTCCACTAAAAAAAAAAAAAGTAATAATGATAGCCAGCAGCTGGGCTTGGACTCAAAAGGGAAAGCAGGAGATTGGTTTATAAGCTTGTGCAGTTCATGAACAAAAGTCAGAACTGGATGTCACACTACTGAAGAGAAGGTGAATCTTTCTAAAATCGTAAAGGTTGATGTAAGAAAGTACCTACTTCAAAATAGCTTGATAATTGTGCTGAGTTTGTTCTGTATGCCAGATACAGAGCTTTGAAATACACCTTTTCAACCACATCCTGGTAAATGGAATAGAAGGAGAACGCGATTCCTTTGTATGGGGAGAAAGATGTGACAGCTGTGTTCTGATGAGCTGGCATTGGCTGCTGGATTCCATCTGTGTGGTCTCCAGAGTGGGGGGAGCAGTACTGGGCAGCTTGGCCACGTATGCCAAGGCCTGGAAGAAATCCCCAGAGCTGCTGCTGATTTCACTGAGGAGTGGAACCTTCTGTTCCTTGGCTGGAACGTGCCATCGTGCTTTTCCCTTACTTTTGTCTTAATTTCTGGAGGTAGCGCTGTGCTTCGGGTGCACGCCTGAGCCCTGACCTGCAGCCCGTGCTCTCTGCAGCGTGCGGCACCCGAGCTGCTCCGCAAAGTTAGCAGGACTTTGCTGTTTACTGGAGTTTGTGCTCTGCAGTCTGCACCCCTGCGCAGTGCGGGCGTTCTGCAGACCACGGCCAAATGGTGCAGAGGGAATGGCTGCAGCTTCCTGCACAGGTGGCACAAGCATTAGTTATCGGAGCTTTCAGATTCGGCAGACTTGTCTTATCGATGGACTGTAAGGATCAAAGGCATTTGCAGCTCAGGAAGGATGTTGTGAAGACGATTCGGGGGCAAATTGCCTTCTCTGGTCACCACCATGGTCTTAAGAGAATTTCTTACAATGGAGTAATGGGGCTGGAATGTAGAATTTTGGCCTTCCTTCTAAAACCTTGTTATCTTTGTTTCAGGATAGAACGAGAAAGACACAATTACTAGATGTAATTAACAATGAGCATAGAATCTGTATATATTGAGACTTTACAGAACTATGGGGGTGGGTGGGGAGGAGGGCGGGAGGGGGACGTCCAGCGCTGGTACGAAGTAGTCACTTTAACATGAAACCTCTGCCTCATTGAATTCAGGGTTTAATGTACTTGAAGCTCTGCATTCCTTATCCAGCTTTTTTTTTTTTTTTTATTTATACATCCCTTGTTTTGTATTTGGCATTGAAGATGTGTTCAGTTCCCTGCAGTTCGCTCTGCTCCTGTGGCCCCTGGTGCCCCCTGAGCGGCGATGCCCGTTTGCGTTCGGTCTCAGCTTTCCCCCCCGCGTTTCCTTTGTGTAGCAAAAACGTTTGCACTTCGGATACACTCCTGTCCTTTGGATGTGTTCACAATGTTGTTCTAAGGAGGAAAAAAAAAAAAAAAATTAAAAAAAAAGCTGTTTCCTATCATATTGTGTTCCCGAGCAGCGGACTCGGGTCCTTGTGCCCCGGTGAGGGGCTCTCACCGCTGGAGAGGGGAGAACGGAGCGGAGATCTGAGCTTTGCACAGGAGATTAATGGGAACGAATGGGAATTAACCTCCTGTGCACAGGTAATTAATGTGAAAACCAAAGGGCGAGCAGCGTGCGTGACTCCGCGCCGGCTGCGAGCTCTTGCTCCCTTGTCCGAGCGAGGGCCCCGTGCTCGCTGCTGCGTCCCCGTTTGGTGTCACTCCTCCTTTGGCACAGAGTGGGGGGACCCGCGGGGCTGCCCCGTGCTCCGCTGTCACGATGACCTCTGTTCGCGTCGTTATTTCCCGTAGACTTCGTTGACCCGTACCCGACTCTGTAGATCCTGTGAAATGTTCTTTTAACGAAATCACTCGAGTCTTGACTTGCAAAGCATCAATAGTCACCGAAGTCACTCTAGAGCGGGGAAGCTGGCCCGGAGCTCGGGGCGGCGTTCCCCCGGGGCGTTGCTGTGCTATGACTTGGTGTTGCCGCATAGGCTTTGAGAAATACAATATTTCGGGGGTTTTGTCGTTCGGCCTACGTTCTCTTGCATAGTGTGAAGCCTGTAAAGCTCGGTTACCCTGTACATAGGTAGCTTATTGTCAACCGGTTCTAGCGTACTTAGCCTTGCCTGTAATATTTAGCTTCTTACTGAATGTGTGTGATGGTAGGAACATATAATTTTTGTACATTATATTTACTGAGATGTTGCCTTTTTTTATTTTACAAATACTTTGGAATTCAGATGTGTTTTTGCTTCCGTGAGGATTCATTTGGAAAGGTTTTTAATGACATTCCACCGATTTGAACTTTTGCTTGAGGTTGACTTCAATAAATCGTTCTGAATGTTCCAACGGCGGCCGCCTCCCCCCTTTCTTCCGGGGCCGGGAATCGAACTCGCGGCGCCGCGCACCCGCCCGGGGCGGGGCCACGTGGCGGGCGCCATGCGGCGG
>NC_034429.1:2454635-2465710 GCF_002078875.1 Numida meleagris | reverse complement strand
GGGTTCGTCCCCTCCCGGCCCCGCGGGTGCCCGCAGCCGTGCGTTCCCTCCGCAGGGTGATGGAGCTGCTGCCGCCCTTCCAGCGCGTCGTGCAGCCCGAGGAGATGTGGCTCTACCGCAACCCCTACGTGGAGGCGGATCGCGTTCCCACAGCGCCGATGTTCGTAAGTTCAGCGGGTTCCTGCGCTTGCTTGGTTTGCCTTTGTTTGTCAGCTGTTGCTTTAAAGCAAAAAGCGTTGCAGGTAGCTGCAGTTCTCGACTGAAGTCGCTGCGAGCGCAGCGTTATTGCAGCAGCGCAGCGCTCACAGCCATTTTTGTAGTCTGTTCAGCCCTTTCCGTCCAGGATTGTCCTTTGGGTTTGAACTCAGCTTACAAAAACACCGGTGAGAACTTCTCACCCTTGTGTTTTGGCGAGTGCTCACATCTGCTCCGCTAACGCTGCACCGTTTTCTCCTTTTGTGGCAGTTGATCGCGTTCCTGTCTCCAGTGCTGCTGATCGTCCTGGCCAGGCTGTTCCTGGGCGCTGACCATGAGGACACGCGGGAGGCCGGCCTGGGTGAGCAGCTCCTGGCCCGGCAGGGGGGGCTGGGGGAGCCCGGGGGTGGGATCTTGCAGGTGAGCCCTTGCCAGGGCACAGACATCATGTTGGGGCTTTAAAGCTGAGCGGTGTGGCTCCAGCTTGTCTGTGTGAACTTCAGTGTTGCATGGGATGCTCTTGATGAGCAGTCGGGCACAGAACGTTGCTCAGGCAGGAAGCTGAGCACCAGGGGCTCCAGCAGCCTGTGGGGCTGACCTGAGCTCTCTGCTCTCTCCCAGCTGCCAGCCTTGCTCTCGTCCTCAACGGGGTCTTCACCAACGCCCTGAAGCTCATGGTGGGCAGGTGAGGAGCTCCAGGCTGCACGGTGCGGGGTGGGAGGTGCAGTGCTGGAGCTAGGAGAGTAGGAGGAACGGCTGGAGGTGGAGGTGCTCGGTCTGAAACAAAAGGGTTTTTCTAGTTGTAAAGATGCTTTACTATTAAAGCAGTGCTGCAATCCTGGCATCGTTCAGATGGGCACGTAGAGGCCTG
Organism: Numida meleagris; assembly: GCF_002078875.1. Classification (NCBI taxonomy): domain Eukaryota; kingdom Metazoa; phylum Chordata; class Aves; order Galliformes; family Numididae; genus Numida; species Numida meleagris. The sequence goes on along the minus strand of NC_034429.1, from coordinate 2,464,644 downwards.
CACCAGGGAGGAGCACACATGGTAGGGTGTCTGCATCCCGTGGTCAGGATGGCAGAACATCACCCTGGGAGGCTGCGTGGTGGTGTGCCCCAGGCTGGCGAGGGGACGCGGAGCCTCCAGGCGTCTCACAGAGCACGGGGCCACCCGCTCTGCTTCTCTGCCCCAGGCCACGGCCAGACTTCTTCTATCGCTGCTTCCCGGACGGGCAAGTGAATGCGGAGCTGGCCTGCACGGGTGACCCCGGCGTGGTGGCTGAGGGACGCAAAAGCTTTCCCAGTGGGCACGCCTCGTGTAAGTACTGGGTGCCCACACAGCAACGTGTGTCGAGCACGAACCTGTGGGGAGGGCAGCGTGGCTTGGCTGTCACACAAACCGTTCTGCGACCTTTCTTCCAGTTGCCTTTGCTGGCCTCGCTTTCTGTGCCTTCTACCTGGCCGGGAAGCTGCACTGCTTTGCTCCTGGCCGGCGAGGCTCAGCGCTGCGGCTCTGCGCCTTCCTCCTCCCCCTGTTCATCGCCACGCTCATCGCCGTGTCCCGCACCTGTGACTACAAGCACCACTGGCAAGGTGGGTCGGCTGCGGTGCCCGGAGCTGGAGCAGCCCTGCTCTTCTGGGGCTGTGAGGGTGGAGGAAGGTAACTCTCTCCTGGCCTTGCCTGCAGATGTGCTGGTTGGCTCGGCAATGGGCTTCGTGCTGGCGTACCTCTGCTACAGGCAGTACTACCCTCCTCTGATGGACTCTGCGTGCCACAAACCATTTCTGTCTATATCTAAGCAACTGCCAACGCACCAAGAAAAGCCTGCAACTTCCAGCTTTCACCTGGACATTTAGTGACAGGCTGCGTCCTGCTGGCACCTTTCCTTCTGCACCTTGAGCCTCAGGGCAGGGAAGGCTGGCCATGGCCCACAGGACGTGTCTCAGGTGGTAAGTTATCCTGCTCAGTGGGTGTGTGGCTTCATTTCAGTGAGTTCTGCAGGTGTCCCTTCCTTTGGACCTGCTGGGAAGCGAGCTGAGCTTCAGCACATGAGCCTGCAGGACAGCCCGGCTTCAGAAGGTCCTGAACTGGAAAAATGTGACGATGTGGTGTGCCACGGCTGGGGGGTGTCCTTGGCTCTGGTCCACAACAAAGCACAGTCAGAGGTCTCCCTTCAGTGCGGCTGAGCTGCCCCATCCCTTCCCATGGGAAGCGTGTGTCGAAGTGAAGGGCAGGGCCTGTTTTGGTGCCAGGGCTAAGGGCATCTCATCAGTCGGAGCTGAACTAATTTGGAGTAATGAAGGCAAGGCTACAGCCTTTCACCGTGGATTAAGCGGGGGAGACTTAGACGCAACTAGCGTGATTGTTATTTGTATTATTGTGCTGGCTCTTTTTTTTTTTCCCCTTAATTTGGCAAATAAAGGAATTTGAATTTTAAATGAGCTGTGGTGCCAAAAACTTCCTTCAGTGGCTGGGTCTGTGAACCCTGTAAGCCAGTTCACCTTGGTATGTCTGCACAGGTTCCTAGGCAGGTGCTTATTTGCTGTCTTTTTCCTTGCCGCTTGAGTGTGGTTGTAAGGAGAAATGTAAGCACGGCTTTGTGGCAGCACTGCTGTAGGTAGCCATGGGAGAATTCTTTGCTGTGTGTGTGCAAACTGCAAGGTGAGACCAGCAGAGCGAGAGAGGTGTGCCTCTACCTCTCTCAAGCTCAGGAAGCAACAGTAATGAAACCACCAGCCCCGTGTCATCAGTTTGGGCCACATCAGCCCCGTGTGACCCTGCACCCGTAGTAGAACTTAAAGACGTTGCTTTTCTTTCCCTTCAGATCACACAAATGTAAATTCTTTGACCTGCTCCTCTCCCTCTCCTCCAAACGCATCACAGTCATCTGTTTATTTGTTTTGGCTTTTACTGGAAAAGACATTAAATAACATTTAAAACTTATTTAATTTTTTTTTAACAAAGTGCATAACTTAAAAAGCTGGTCACGAGTGTCCCATGTTAAGACTGTTCCTTTTCCTACTCTCGTAGGAGGCGTTTAGCAATCGGTAACTCAGGCTCAGAAGGAGCAGCATGTCTGTTTCTGCAGTCAAGTAAATGAACAGCTTCAGTTCCTTAGGGATGGGAGGAGGTTGGAGGCTGCAAACAACACCTTTGGAATAGTGCAAATAACGAAGTACAACGGAGGACAAACAAAGGGAAGCTATGGAAACAAGGCGCGTTACCCCATGCAGGGCAAAAGTCAGCGGGAGGGAGGTGGCTCTTTGCAAAGGCTGCAGTGACCTTACATGTCACTGAAACGTTTCCCCTACCCGCTCCGAGGCTCCAGCTGCAGTCTAGCAGTGGTTTGGGTCATAGGGGACCCATCACCCGGGGCTCCCTGTTGCCCTTGGAGGAGAGCTAACACAAAACAGCAAGGTGCAGGCTGCGCTGCCTGCCAGAGTACTCGAACTTCTTCAGTGGAGTCACTGAGACAGTGCCCAGATCCAACAGATGTGGGCTCTGCCCTCCCTGGCTGCCATTTGGTGTACTTGCCAACGAAACCACTGGCTGGAGGCTGATGGGAATGAGATCCCTGCAGCCACCTTGAACTCTGCAGCACTGCTGCGTGCTCCTGCAGAGTGCAGGAGGGCTGGCCCTCCAGGGCCTGGTGCCTGGGGTGGCTGCTTTCCTCTAACCCAGCTGTTGCTTGGATCTGGAGGTAAAGCTTTCCTGGGTGCTGTGCACATGGCCACAAGCTACGGTGCGTGCAGATGCCCACGCTCCTTGTCTGTGCCTCCCAAAAGCTGCCGCTCTCGAGCTCAGTGCTACAGCAGAACAGTGCCTCATCCTTCTCCCACGAGAAGTCAGCATCTCCTTCTCTCAAGGCTGCTATAGCTCTCTCCATGCTGCATGTTTAAGGCTTTTATTTCTCAAGGTCCCAAGCTATGAGTGTTCTCGCTAAGCCTGCAGCAGGGTTCAGGCCCTGGTATCGCATTTCCTAGCCCAGGCAGCTGTCTGCACCGGCACTGCAAAGCCCATGTGATAACCTGCGAGGTGGGCAGACAAGTTCAGGGCTGACAGCACGTGTTGTCACAGGAAGTCACAGTGCAAGTGCTGTGTGTGTGTGTGTGTGTGTGTGTGTGTGTGTGTTAGCAGAAGTGGGTTTTGTGTTTGTTTGGTTTTTTCCTACCCAAAATGGAGGAAAACCATCTTTATCTCCAGGCAGCAGCAAGTAGTGGGGAAGCAGCATGCGGGGCACGGCAGCAGAGGAGAGAGGAAGGCAGAGAAGAAATCTGAACTTTCCTGGTGAGTACTCGATTGAATTGTATCTAAGAGAGCAAAGGGAGAACACTGGAATAAATCTTGTGTCTGATGTGCTTTTGTGCACGATAAAGAGGAAGGAAGCCCAGTGTGCTGACAGGCCAAAGCCAAGCCCAGCACAGCGCTGTAAATAAGGAACGTTATTCCTTCAAACAGACCGTACGTCCTCTGGGGACTCCTAGGAAATTTGGAAGTGTAGGCGTGTAAGGTGACTTACAACAAGTGGTTGAGCAGCACGGGGTGGTCATTGGCTTCCTGGCAGAGGTTGGTCCAGTGTAACGCCTATGGTCTGGTAGATCTCCTTCAGAACCAGCAGAACAGTGTCCTCTGACTCCCTGCAGGAGGGGACACGGGCATGAGCAGGCGATGTTTCTTATCACCTTGGTGTTAAGAACGGCAGCGTTCTGCCTACAGCAGATACGAGTCTGAGGCTTGACATTTGGGCAGGAGCTTACCAATAGCAGAGATGCCCTTGCAGCGCAAACAAATATTCATTAAAGCTCTCGATGGGCTTCTCCTGGAGCACGTAGTCGATGCGATTCCCCCCGTTCAGCTTCCCCACGTTAATGAGGGAGGGATCCTCCTTCGCCGGTGCCGGGGCCTCTTCCGGCTTTGGATCTGGAGGAAGGCAGAGCAGCGTGGCTCAGCAGCAGCACGCAGCAAAGCGCTGCCTGCCGCTCCCCAGCCCCGTGCCCACCGACCTGGCTGCTTCTCTGTGCCGGCCTCCGCCTCTGCCTCCCCCTCGCTGCTCGTGCCCTCCACGGCCGCCAGCGGGGCGCGGGTGAAGGACTGCCACGCCACCCGCAGGGAGCCCAGCAGGTTGTTCTTCAGGTCCACGCTCATGCGCGTCAGCCCTTCTTTCAGCTCTGCAAGGCAAGGGCTGCGCTCAGGCGCGGGGCTGCGGCTGGGGCCGAGGCGAAGGGCAGCCGTGCTCCTTACCGAGGTGCATCCTCTTCCTGCCCTTGTGGTGCGGGAGCAGCATGGGCTCGAATTCCAGATCTGGGACGATCATGGGCTCGATCCTGTACGCCACCGGGTCGAACTGTGCGGGGCAGAGCGGTGAGCGTGGGCTGCGCGCGGGGCCCCTCGCGCGGGAGGGCTCCGGCTCTTATACCTACGGGGTGGAAGATGTTGAAGAAGCCCTTGCAGGTGGGCAGGCTGTAGTCCGGGTTGATCCGCTTCACTCCTCGCACCGTGAGGAACATCCCAATGGGAGACCCAAAAGCGAAGAAGATGGCAGGCTTGTAGAGCAGCTGGGGGTAGTTGGCCGAGACCTGGGAGAGAGGGAGGGGTGGGTTTGTGTCATGAGATGTGTTCCATGCTGCTGTGGTGTCCCGCTGCTCCCGGCTCGGTGGTTACCTGCCCCAGGCTCACGTCCCGGTATGAGCCATCCCTGCTGGCACTGGTGCTGCTGGTGCCGTGCTGCCCAGCAGCATTGTGGTCTCTGGAGTCCTGCAGAACACAGAGGAGCCTCGGTGAGGGCAGGTCCTGCAGAACAGGAGCCGGGGTGCTGGGCTGAGCCGAGGGATGCGGTCAGGAATCTAAGCTGTGCCAAAGCCGTACCTGCGTCTCCCTGTTGGAGCTGATGTAATGGAGGAGCTTCATTCGTGGTCCTAAGGGAATTCCCATTTCTTCCAGGTTTTTCTCTGCGCACAAGAACTAGAAAATAAGCGACGTAGAAATCAGTGTAGGAGCAGAGCGCCGTGTGCAGTCAGACCCTTGTTCTGTTCCGGCTGCACTAAGAGACATTTCGTGTGCAAGTGACTCAGTACGGGAGGATGCACCCGGGGAGGGAGGACTGGGAAGAAAAACACTGAAACATAAGGACAGCAAAACAGTAGAGCTGCTCACCAGCGCTTCCCCATCTATTTTCTCCTTCTCGAAAACAGGACAGTACTCAGACAGATCCAGCTTCCTCAGGATTTCTTTCACTTCCTCAGCACCCCTGCTGCTTGAAGTTACCTCGGGCCCCTGTGAACGGAGCCCCAAGGGATTGTGCTTTTTGCTCATTTATTTTACCTTGCGCATTACAGAATTTCTCCTCCTCCTCCCCCAGCGCAGCACAGCTGCCCGTGCAGGTGCATGGGAACACCCCCGCGCAGCCGCAGAGCTCGTACCTCCCTGCTGCGCTCGTCCTCCTCAGGAGCAGCCTTCTGGTTCGTCAGGAGATCAAACAAAATGAGGGAGCCTAGAAACCAGGTGCAGAGCATCAGCATCTCGTTAGGGAAAAACCCAAGGCACTTCCCTTCTGGGCTGGAAGGACCGGGACCGTCCCTGCTCCCACCCATGGGACAGCTGCTGCAACCTGAGGAACTTACCCAGGCTGTGACCCGCGATGGAAACCCCCCCTTTAAAGCCTGGGTTCCTCTGCAGGAAGAGCAGGTAGAGGCGGTTCATCTCAGAGGCCACCGTGTCCAGGATGGTCTGGCAATAGGTGGAGCTGTTGTAGAAGAAAGCATCCAGGATGGTGTCGTTGATGAAGTGACGCAGGCGGCTGATGCTCGGCAAAGTGATTCGCTCCAGGTCCCTGTGGGGGCCAAAAAGAGGAGGGGAAACTGCAGTCAGAGGTGCCTGTGAGCCCCATAACATCTCTAAGGCAAAGCTTAAGTCCAGAGGAGGACTGCTGCCATCCTGATGTTGTAACCCAGATTCTTTGCTGGAGACCAAAGCAGAGCACCCAGGAGCCCCCGAGCAGGAGGGCAGGAGCCCCTCCCTTCCCATGGCAGCCAAAAGAAGGCAGCAGCCCCTCCGGGCCGCGGGCACTCACACGTCCACGCCGGTGGAGTGCAGGGAGCTGTGCCAGTTGACGGGCAGGAATTCCACCCGGCCGATCTGCTGCTGCTCCTGCGCCTTCCTGAAGTGTGCCTGCAGCATGCTCAGCGAAACGCTCCTGAAGTCGTTCACTGGAAAAAGCCATGAACTCTTAGCAAAGCAGCAGGGCTGCAGGGCAAGCCTTCTGCATCAACAACGCTTAATAAGATAAAAGAAAAGATCATTACCGGGGGAAATCCCAGCAGGGTCTTTAATCTGCTGCTGCCACCCTAAGACCTTGGATCTTTAACTACAAGCTCAAGGGAAGGCTCCATGTCCTTACATGTGTGTTTACTGGATTTTGCTGCCCCATCTGTGACAAGAATCCTGCCCCCACGTGCAGCGCGGGGTAAGAAAGGCGCTCTCAGGAATTTAAAGGAAAAACAGAGGTTGTGAAGATGCCAACTTGAGAAGGGGAAGCCTAGGGGAGAAGATCGCTCTGTTTTGAGATGGGGGAGAGCTCAATTTCCCCGATCTTAATTGGGCAGCCTTGAAAACGGTTTTATTAGATGAACATCCAGAAGAACAGACTGCATTAAAGCAGATGTATTTAGTTCCTGTGTTATAGCTTAGCAGGTTTAGACAGCTGGAAAATCTGTGCCCAGTTTGGGAAACCCCCTGTTTTGAGCAGCAGCAGAACACAATAATGAAAAGTGGTTGCCCAAACCTTTCCAGACAGTAGGATTTAATGGGTTAGTGAGCATTTATTCACGCTCCCCACTGCAGTCAGCAAATCTGCCCGTGCAGCTTGCCCAGATGAGCGTCAGGATGGTTTGAATGCGCTCTGACAGCGTTTCTCATTGTCCACGCACTGAGCATTTACTCTCTGCTAAAAGCAGCGTGTGGATGGGAAGAGCATCCCTGCCCGGCTCCCACCTACCGCACTGCACGATGCTTCTGAAGCGGATGTCGCACGCCGGCCCGATCCCGTGCACCACGAAAACCAGGTGGTCAATCTGCAGAGGTTCTCCTGCGGGTAACAAGAGGTCGGAGCTCAGGCCCAGAGACCAACACTGGGCGAGGAGCTGACGCAGTGACCCCCCCTGCCCCGCCAGGCCCTGCCGCTCTGACAGGCACCAGGTGGAGCGATGTCCCGGTCTTTACTTCCCACGCAGTTCAGTTTGCATAAGTACTTTCCCAAGTGGAAAATGAAGGGGTTAGACGGGAAGACATGCCTGCCCTCACCGCTGGGACGGGTCACACACAGCTGGGCCACGGCTGCAGAGCAGGGAAAGCGCGAGCAGCGGGCAGATAGCAGCGTGGAGCTGAGAGCTGTGCGGCCGTGTCCCTGCGCAGGAGGAAGCTCCCTTCATGCTTTGGATGGGCCTAAGGGACGGAGCGGCGCGCTCACCGTTGGGGATCTCAGCAGCAATGTTCTCTACTCCTCTCTTCACAGTCCGAGGCCGCCCTTGTTCTGTAGGAGTCGAGCCCCAGTCATCGGAGGTGGCGACGGGGTGGTAGTGCACCATGAGCTGTGAGCAAGGAGGGCTGGTCACTGCGCTGGGGCTGAGGACGCTGCCAGGCTCCCAGGAGAGCCAGGGGGAGGCAGATGGCAGCCAAAGGATGTCCCTGCCCGGCCACCTGGCTCTGCTCACCTTGGGGTTGTGCAAGATGATGATTTCCCTGCTCGGGGACTCCAGCTTCTTCTTCCATTCATCCAGGGTTACAGCAATCATGTACGCCTCCTGAGGAAACCAACCGTCCTCTGTGAGTCAGCTGATGGTATTCCCATGAATATTCAACTGCTTGAGACGTTTCCCACCCACTTTGAGTGTCACTTTGTGAAAGAGGCATGGAAATCAGCCAGGCCAAACTGGTGAAGCAACAGGATTATCCCCATATTGCCTGCTAAAGTCTCCAAAAAAGCCCCTGCTGGAATAGCAGCAGCAAGCTTCCCCACCAGTCACGTATTTTCCATACGTTAGAATACAGATTGCTGAGATGTGAACATATTTACAGTCAAGAAAGCCCCCGGCCTTTACAGTAGGGACGAGCAAGCATTCCATGGGTCCTTGTAGCGGTAAGAACTGCTTCTTGCATTTACAAAACTGAGAGCACAGTGAGGGTGACTGTCCTACGATAGCAGGAACCGAACTGCAGCAGTACCAGGCAGGGTCAGGGGGAAAAGCAGAACAAAGGCTGCAGGGAGAGGCTGCAGGGAGAGGCTGCAGGCCGGGCTGGAGCCGCACGGCTGGCTGAGAACAACCGCGCATTGAGCAGAACGCTCTGGATGGGGCAGACGGGGAGGCAGGCAGGCAGGCCGGGGGGGGAGACGGGGCAGTATTTAGTTATGTTAATCAGCTGTGAAATGTCATGCCAAAGCCTCTTGTGAGTTCATGTCCTCAGGTGTGACGGCGGCCCCATATGGAGTTTGGGACATCAGGGCAGGGAGAAGCCGAGGGGCTGGGGGTGAGGTGCGCGTTTACCTCCAGCTCCTCGCTGAAGCTCTCCGAGTAGGGGACGTACTTGTTGTCCTTGTCCCCCTTGTAGAACCAGGTGCAGCGGCGCACCTCGGACACCTCCTCCTCCCAGTACACGGCGACGCGCTGCCTCCGCTCCAGGTGCACGTCGTACCTGCCGCCCGACGTCGGGACAACCACGTCTCCTTTGTCCTTCCCTGGGGGAACCGAAGCCCGGAATGAATCATGCGAGGGCCAAAAAGGCGAGCTACCAGGAGACTGTGTGCCATCCCAGAGGGAGGAGGCTGCAGCACCTCTGCAGGTGCACACCACGAGCATCAGCAGTGAACACCAGTGCTGTCCGTACGAGCAGAGAACAGCGCTGGAGAGCATCCCGGGGGGAGATGCCCAAAGCCAGACATCCCCCAGGGGCAGGAGGTAAGAGGAAAGCCCTGAGCTGCAAGCAGCCGCCTCCCTCCTCACTTTGGGCACAGGCTTTCAGGGCTCTCCCTGCCTGTGCTTTGCTGGCAGCGTGTGAAATCGTGGCCCTGGGAACTCCGCTGCTCAGCAGCAGGGGTGCAGCTCTCCACGTTCTGAGTGTTCCCCTCCAGAGCTGAGAGCTCTGCACAGACCCCAGCGCGTCCCCCGCTGTCCACGTGAAGCAGCACTCTCCCCCCCAAACCCATCTCCTCGCTGGCATTTCTGCCGTCCTGCTCCCGCTCTCGTCCCCCATAGAAGGGTGCTTTGCAACGTGATGATGTGTAATTTACAGCACGTGCCCAACGAATGAGGCCGGGCCCTGCGCTGCCTCCTCCGCCCTCCCTGTCCGTGCACTGACAGCCCCAGCACGAGGTACGCTGCCACCACAACGAAATCTCAATTAAAATTTCCAAAGGGGAAATGCTGCAAGCCTGGCAGGAGCTGTGGGCTTTCCCTTTGCTGCTTGCAGCGTGCATCACCGCCCTGCTTCCCCCGGGCACGCACCTGATGCTTCCCCGCTGACCTCACCGGGCCGGTTCCCCATCGCACGCGCAAGGGATCAGGTGTTGACAGGGGGAGGCCGTTGAGGCGCAGCCCTGAGCGGGGCTGAAGGCGCTCGGTGCGGCACCGTCCCCGCACCCAGCCGTGTCGGCTGCACGTGGGGCGCGACGGAGGCGGCCGGGGACGCGGGACGGGGCCCCTACCTGCACCGTGAGCCTCCTCGAGCCGCTCCGAGTCCTGTGCGCTGAAGGGCAGCCACCGCTCCCGTCCGCCCGTGACCTTGCAGTAAAACCAGTGCGGAGCGACCGCCTCGTACCCGTTCCCCGCGTCCTGCTCCGCAGCCTCGGGGGCGGCCCGGGGGGGCTGCGCCGGGTGCCGGTCCTGGGCAGACATGATGCTCCTGGACAAAGGGAAAGGACGGACGGACGTACGGCCCCGCAGAGCCCTCCAGCCACCCGCACGTACCGCGGGGCAGAGCGCGCAGCCCCCGCCCGCCCGGGGAGGCCGCAGCCCGTACCCGGCGCGTCCCTCCGTGCCCGCGG
>NC_034429.1:2434893-2454054 GCF_002078875.1 Numida meleagris | reverse complement strand
CCAGCCTCCCCCCCCCCCCCCCCCCCCCCCCGGGGCCCCATGCCGTGCACACGCACGCGGTTTTTCTTACGAAAATAAATCGTTCCTACCACATCGCTGCGGCAGGAAACCTTTGCTCCGATCCACGGAGCGCTGGCGACGCGGCAGCTCGAGTGCAGCTTTCCTTCTGCTCTGCCTGACTGCATTGCAGTGCTGCTGCTTGCAAGATAACCAGGGCTGCTCCACGTGTCTCCCTGCACAGGTAGAGCTGACCGACCTCTTTTCTCCGGCAGCTGACGGGGCAGGGAAACGAGGATCAGAGCAAACGGGACGCGGGAGACAAGACGGGTTTGTTCCTGATGCGATCCTCGCTGCTGAAGGTGAAACAAATGTAAGAAAATAAAAGTTTCACCCAGCTCCTCAGAGTCTAGAGTGACCAAATCCGGCTTCTCCCTCCGTGTCCCTGGAAGCAGGGCCCGAGCACAGAGCGATCTCATTTCTGCTGCCCTTGGCTGAAGCATGACTCACACGCACCAGCTCTTGCAAGAACAAATTCCAGACCTTGCTGAGATCCTGCCCAAAGGGAATCCAAAGCTTTGTGCCAACAATTGTGCTGGTCCAACAGAAAACAAGGGTGGTAACGGAGGGAGAAGCCGGCTTTGATAATTCCTTGGGGAGCACCAGCACCGCGTGAGCTCAGCCTGGGGCTGGCCTTTGCTTAGGGGAGCTGCTCCTTCTACAGCCATCTGCATGCTACAGGCAGAAAGCAACGCGTGTTAAGAAATCACGACCAAAGGCAAACATCTGTTGCAGAGCATCGGCGAGAAGCAGCGCTGTGCTGCCCACAACCTGCTGTCCTCGCAGAACCAGCAGGGCCCACGTTTCGTGCTGATGCCTGGAAGGGCTGGCCAGGCTGCCCTGTGCCTGGCAGGAGAGCAGAATCAAGCAGCCACCGGGCACCGGGCAGCTTCTGCGGGCTGACTGCTGCGTGTGCTCTCAGACGCATCCAAAGAGCTGCAAAGCTCGGTCCGTGCGGGCTCCGTGCTCTGTCACTGCTGTGCCAGCTGCAGGGTGCCCTAAATCCCTTCCAAAACCATTCCTTCCAGCCAGCAGTCCTGGCTGCAGCACTGACAGTCTGCACTGCCCCCCAGCACCACCCACCCAGCGCTCCCAGTGCTCACGTGCCACGCTCACCCCTAAGCACCAGCAGCTGCTACAGGCTGGAGTCTGGGCGGAGGCAGCTCTAAGCTGTGCGATCCCATACACAACTTCCCCTTAAAAAAAAAAAAAAAAAAAGACTCGGAGAGACTTAATTACAAAATAACATTTAAAACGCGTCAGGGTTTATTGTCTCGTTACACACGGCAATGATTCGCTGAGCATGTTGTAACCAGGTTAACGGCAGGCTGAGCTCTGCGCTCCGCACAGAACGGACGCGCAGTGAACACGGACCCGGCAGAACGAGAAAGGACGTTACCATTAAAAAGTGGATTCCACCCACGGGACCTGAAAAGCATTTCTGCACGTCCCCCCGGCCAGGGCTGCGCTGCTGCGGCACGGCTCCGCCCGCGCCCGTCTTTTCCCGTGGCAGAATTGGGAGTTGCAGGCTGCGTTCCCACATCCACAGGACATCACGGAACAGCTTCACAGCAGAGGGAGCAGCACGCCGCTGCGCTGCCTCCGGGGCTGCTTTCTGCAGCACGTCAACGGAGCTACTGGGGTGCACTGGGAACAAACAGAACCCCGGCACGACACACACCGGCTTTTGTGGCAAGGGATCTGAAGCTGAAAGCACACGCGGTGATGGACGAGCCAAGGGCCTGGGTTTATGGCTGCACGGCGACGAAGGTGATGAGTGCTGCAACTGTGGCTCCAGGAGGTGCCATGGTTTGGGCCTGGTTTGGGGAGCTTTGCTCTGTGCAGTGATTTTCTTCTTGCTGAGGGAGAGGACGCAGACCCCCGGAGCGCTCCGCAGTGCTAAGTACCTCGGGTGGTGCTGCCTCTTCGCATCCCGGAGCAAACAACTCGGTTTGCTGCTTTCATCTTCTCTTCACTGGTCCACTGCCAAGCTGTTTGCTGGGGCTGGGCTTTCCTGTGGGTCTGTTTTTCTCTTTTAAATCAGGACTTATTGCTTTCTCCTTGTCAATAGTGCTTAGCAGAAAGAGCTGAGATTTGGACAAACTCTTTGGAACCTCCACAACAGGCTGCGTTGTGGCTGATAGGCTTTCACAATCCCTTCCTTTCCAGTTTTTCCAGTATGGCCTGAATTCTGTGGACAGCTTCCTTCCTGGCCTGCCGGACGCTGTCCTGCCCACCAGTCTCAATGGAATCCAGTTCTAACAGCAGCTTGGTCAGCATCTCCTCCAGAAGCCGGTAGGATTTGTCTGTCTTTTTTCCTACAAATTCATCCACCTCTTGTTCCAGCTGTTCAGCCTCCTCTGTAACGTGTAGGATTCTCTGAATCTCTGGCTGGATGGCTGCAGAATTCATTGAAGCGTGGTTGCCAGCTCTGAAGCCTGCCTCCTGGTTCCCAGCCAAGTGCTTCCAAACTGCGCTGTTGTACATCTGGGGCTGTGCGCTGTACTGCACCTTGGGGTTGGAGGAAGATGACTTGGCATTGAGCAGAGCGGGTGGTTTGTGGTCATTCATTGTCCCAGAGTGCTGGTGATTGACATCAGAGTAGTAGCTGTGTTGGTTTGTACTTTGCTCGGGTTTGTCATAAGCAGATTCCTGCAATCAGAGAGAAAAAAAGTCTGCGTAAGAGAGGCGTTAGATGAGACCTGACCCACTTCAAGACCCACCCCTAGGGGTCTGCTATCTCCAGTACTTTCTGGAATTACAACCATGGGTTTTGATACATAAGTAGGAGATTGTGCTGGCAGTACTCAGAACTGCTGCTTTGTTTCTACCTCCTGGAAGCCTGGAGAAGGAGCGCTGCAGGAACTGCACGCGTGTTTTGGGGAAGGCAGCACGATCCGAGCTCTGTCTGTAGCCAGAACCGTGCACGAGAGCATCACTGTACCTTTGAGTCCCACGCAGGAGGGTGAGATGCAGCCCCGCTGCCAGTCCAGGGCGGGTGTGATTCGGAGAGGAACGGGTTCCCGTGTGCCGGAGCAGCGGGCCACGCGTACCGGGGCTGCACCCCATAGGCGGGGGGAGCCCACACCTCCTCCTGGGCCCTGGGCTGCGGGCTGGCCCCGGGGCTGTGGTCTCCATACGGATACTGTGGCACCGGCATCCCCGGGGTCTGCGGGGAGAGGGGGACAGCGGTTACTCCCGCGTCAATCCCGGCACCGCTGCTCCGTGCCGGAGAGCTCTGGGAAGAGCCGCAGCGCTGCGGCTGCTGCCTGCTTTCTGCTCTACAGCCCACGGCCTCAGAGCCCCTGGAGAAAGAGGCAATTCCAAGTTTTTACAAGAGCACGCAGGGCGAGCGGCTCGGGACGGAGAAGCCATTTAAGCCCCGGCGTCCCAGCAGAGCGGGTCCTCCCTGCGGGGCAGCGCACGAGCTCTCCCCGCACCGTGCACGCCCCAACGCTGCACGACGCCGAGGTCTCACCTGCGGCGGGGAGAACCCGGCCGCCTGCTGCCTGCGCAGCGAGCAGCCCTCGGCCGGGCAGTCCTGCGTGCCGCAGCCCCACGGAGGGGCGGGAGGAGGGGCCCGGTACGGGGCCGCGCTGTCGGCGGGGTAGGGGCTGCGGGGCGGCCCGGAGGAGCTGTAGCTTTGCGTCTGCGGCGGCGCGGTGCGGTGCGGAGCGGCGGGAGGGTACGGGGCGGCGTAGGCTCCGTTGGTGTAGGGAGAGTCCATGCCCTGGGAAGGAGGAAAGGGAGAAACAGGGAAAACGCGGCGCCCAAGGACGGGCGCTGAGCGGCGGGAGGGGCCGCTTCCCTTGGGGGGGGTGGGAGGTGAACCCGGCCCCCCCGCGCCCCGTACCTGCTGCCCCTGCGCGTCCGCTCCGCCGGGGAAGGGCCCGAGCCCGAGCCCGTACGCTCGGGGCTGCGCGGGGCTCCAGTACGCGGGGGCGAAGCCGGGGCCCGGCGGCTCCTGCGGAGGAAAGCGCCGTTACCCGGTGGCCTCGGGGCCAGAGCAGCGGCGCGGGGATAACGGGCCGGGCCGGGCCGGGCCGTGCCGGGCTCCCGCCGTGCCCGGCTCCCGCCGCCCGCCCCGCCCGTACCTGCCCGCCCGCTGGGCCCCAGGGCGCGCCCTGCACGGTACGGCCGCGGGGCTCCATGGCCGCCGCCCGGCACGGCCCGGCCCGCCCCCGCGGCGCGACCAATGGCCGGAAGGCCCCCGCGGCGCGACCAATAGGATGGAAGGTCCCGCAACGCGGCCAATAGGGTGCGAGGGCCCCCGCGGCGCAGCCAATGGGCGGCCGCCCCGCGCGCACGGCCGGCGCCGCTTTTAAAGGGGCAGAGCCCCGCGCGGCGCCGCCTTTATCCGCCGGGTCCCGCCCGGCGCGGGGCGGTTCCGGGGCGGCTCCGCGGCGCGCGGCGGCGCTTCCGCCACCATGAACTACATGCCGGGCACGGCCAGCCTCATCCAGGACATCGACAGTGAGTGCGGGCGGCCCCGCGGCCCCGCTTCCGTGCGTGCCGCCCCGAGGGGCGGCCGCGGTCCCTTCCCCGTCGGTCCCGCGTCCGGGGCGCGGTTTTCCCCTTCGTTCCCTGCGGGTCCGGCGCCGCCCCCGCGTGCTCCGCGCCCCGGTTGATGCCGTCCCCGTTTCCCGCAGAGAAGCACCTGGTCCTGCTGCGGGACGGGCGGACGCTGATCGGGTTCCTGCGCAGCATCGATCAGTTCGGTACGTGCCGCGGGGAGCGGAGCCCCCGGGCTCCCCGAGCTCTGATGGAGCCCACGTGGCAGCGCAGTCTGTGTTCCCCCATCCCCCGATGCGTTCCCCCCTCAGGGAGGCACCGTCTGAGCACAGCCCTTCCCCCCCCACCCCCGGGGCACGGGGACGGCGGCTGTGCCCCCGGCTGAGCTCCTCGGTCCCTGCCCCGCGGACCGGGGATGCCCTCATTGGCCCTGGGCTGCGGGCACTGCGGGGTCCCGGGGGGCCGGGGGAGGCTGCAGGGTTTGGGGGACGCGGGGTGCTCGGTTTGGTGAAGGCGCGGACGAAACGGGGCCGTTTCCTCTCGATTGCCGCAGCGAACCTGGTGCTGCACCAGACCGTGGAGCGCATTCACGTGGGCAAGAAGTACGGGGACATCCCCCGAGGGATCTTCGTCGTGAGGGGCGAGAACGTCGTGCTGCTGGGGGAGATCGTGAGTCAGCCCCCGCGCCCCGCGGCCCCGCGCCCCGCGGCCCCGCTCACGCAGCTCCTTGCTTGCAGGACCTGGAGAAGGAGAGCGACACGCTGCTGCAGCAGGTGTCCATCGAGGAGATCCTGGAGGAGCAGCGGCTGGAGCTGCAGGCCAAGCAGGAGTCGGAGAAGCTGAAGGTGCAGGCGCTGAAGGAGCGCGGGCTGGCGGTGCCGAGGGCTGACACGTTGGATGAGTACTGACGGGACCTCGGCACCGCGCTGCGCGGGGCGGGCGCTGGAATCGTGGCTTCGGTTCCTCCTTGAGGAAAAGGAGGAGCCATGGAGCTGGGGGGGCCCTCGGAGGGAAGCGGCCGCTCCGGGGGGTGTGGGGGTTTCTGTTCGGAGGTGGCTGCCTCTGTTCTTTTGGTTTGTGGCTTCTGGCTCCTCGCGTGGAGCTGGGAGAGAGCTTCCCTTGACCTGTAAATAAATCCCTGATCTCAGCAGCGACGGCTTGGCCTGTGTTTGCGGTGTTGCCCCGTGGGGGGCCGGGCACAACGGGACCGTCCAGGACACAACGAGGTCCCCGTGGGGCAGCTCAGGTGCTGTGCTCCCTGCCCTGCTCAGCTCTATTCACCCAGGTGCTGCTGCTTGCCCACAGCTGCACCCATTCATTACCTAATTACCTGCTGCCCAGCAGCACCCCTCATCTTCCTGCAGCATCTCCAGACCTGAAGGAGGAGTGCTGCTGTGGCTCAGGCAGGTGGGGACCGAGCGGGCTGAGCTGAGCTGAGCGCTGCAGACTTCAGCACTTGGAAGCAAGGCAGCAACCCCCCCTGTGCCAGATGGCAGCGGCCAGGATTCGCCCCCCCGGGCCCGGTGTGCTGCAGGGTCCTCCCCAGAAGGGTTCCCCTTTGGGTGCAGCCGGGGGTCTGCGGCCCAGGGGAGCTCCCATCCCAAACCTCGTGGGAAAACGTAACCTTAGTGAGCGCCGTGCGCTTGGTGACCCGTGTCCAGCTGCTGCTCGTCCCCTAGATCCTGTGCTGGGGACGCTGTGGGGCTCCTGTTGGTGTCGGTGCTGCCCCGGTGCTGCTTTTCAGCCCAGGCAGTGCTTGTGTTATCTTATCGCCCGCTCCCTGTGGGGGGGCTGTGGGTTTATTTCTGCTCTCCAAATAGCGACAAAGCAGCCTTGGGGGGCGGGGGGGGAGATCCCTGTGCAGGGAGGGGACGCGGCCTCAGCCCCCCCTGCTGGAGCTGCTCCTGGGTACCAAGATGTGGAACCAGTGTAGAAAAGGGAAAAAGGGAATGGTCCCTGTGCTCAGGGCAGTGTGCGAGGGGGGGGAGGGGGGCAGTGCACTGGGAGGCTGAATGTCAGGGGATGCGAGGTCCCTGGGTGAGCAAGGGGCACTGCAACGGGGCTAAGGGGACTGGGATGGGGCCGGGACCCCCTGCAGAGCTGCTCCCCAGCAATTCCTCCTTTATCTTTGTGTTCTGGGCCCTCCTTCCTCTGCGCGGTCCCACCGCCTTTGGTTACATCCCGTTGGATTTTGTACGTTTGCAAACAGCTGCGAACATTTGTACGTGGAGTGCCTGGATGTGCATTTCTAAGCCCAGAGCTGCAAACGGAGCCGTGTGGTGACTCCGTGTGGGGGTGGCCAGGGGGTGCAAGGCTGAGCCCCCCATCCTGGGGCACTGAGCACGGTGAGGTGCTCACGAGGGGCTCTCAGCCCCATGGGTTTTCCCTTCCCCTCTCCTGCGCCTTGCAGGGATGTGAGGGGGGTGCTGGGCAGCTCGAGCTGTGCTGGGGCTGCGTCCCACGCGTATGAGCAGTGTGGTTTGGATCCATGTGCACCAACTGAGTTCTGTGGTGGAGTAAATGCTGGGCACGGTGGGCGTGGATCCCAGCCCTGCTGCCTTTGGGGCACACATGGTACCACCCCTTCTTGCAGCCCCTGGGCACGGTGATGGTGTGGGGCACCCGGGGACGTGCTGAGGAGGTGCTGGTGTGGCACTGTGGATATGGCAAGCACCCAGGGACACCTCAGTTTTTCAGGTATCCTAAAGTCTTTCTGTGTCTCTGGAACAAGGGCACCCCGGGGCTGAAGGGGTGGCTCTGTCAGGGATCAGTTCAGTTCTTCTCAAAAACAAGTGCACGTCCTTGCACTGAGGCCGTGTGTTCGGGGCGGCCGTTCCATTGGGATAACAGCAGCGCGGTGCTGGAGATCTCCATGGTGGGGAGAGCTGTGCCCGTGGTGCTGCACTGCTGGGGCAGCAATTTGGGAAGGAGATGCTCAGCTTCTGCCTTCCCCCAGCCCCTCCAAAACCCGTTCCATTGCTTGTGAGATGCACTGTACTGCGCTCAGTCTGATTGGAGAGGATCCATCCAGATCCATCCATCCTGGAGGGATGGGCAGGAGCAGTGGGGCCGTTCCCGGGCACAGGTAGGGCTGAGCACCACGGGGCTGTGCTGCGGTTCCCCCTGTGCCCTCAGCATCACGGTGAGCGGGTGACCTCCCCCCTCACCAAGCTGTCGCAACAGCGAGGAGGAGCAAGGTCAGCATCCCCGCAGCAGAGTGCAGGAGCTGACGTCAAAGGAAGCAGCTGTGATTCACGGGTTTTGGGGAGCGCTCGGCGCTGGGGCTGTAACTCATCCCACAGATGTCATTTCAGCCTTGAGCGTTATCGCTGCTATTGCTCCGCCCCCGGGGGAGATGTGGGGCTGCCCCCTCGGTGCAGCAGGGTGCAGGTGGGACCCCAGCCTTGCAGCCTCCCTCTGCACCTTGCAGCCCTGCTCCGCATGCACAGCCCTCAGCTGCAGCTCCACGCAAAACGCTCTCAGCCTCGTAACGTGCACGGAGCATCCATGTGCCTTCCCCACGTGCCGTGCAGCAGAGTGGGATGGCAGAGTTTGCCCCGTGTATCTGGGCGGCAGCAGCTGCACGAGGATGTGCGCGTGCGCCGCTGCTGACACCCACGGTGACCCACAGCCCCCGGCAGATGCGCGGGGAGATGGGGCTGTCCTTGGCCCCCCGGGCCCTGCCGTAAGTGATGGCTCTTATCTCCGTGCTGACAAGCCAGCATCCTTCAGCCGGCGGATTTAAGGCCGAGTGCCGGGGCTGGGGCACAGCAGCGTTTGCAGCAGTCGCCAGAGCTGAGCTCCACTGCGCCGCGGAGATGCTGCCCGCCACCTTCAAGCTGTGCGCTGCCATCTCCTACCAGCACCTGCGCAACGTGACCGGTGAGAGGCCCCGTGCCACGCGCTTTGCTGTCTGCACGACCCCTCTGTGCTGTGTTTCTGGACTGGGGAGGGAGGCTGGACGCTGTTCCCAGCTCTGGGGGGGTGGTTGCTCCTTGGCTGCACTCAGGGTGTTGTATGTTCCCCGCGCGCTGCTTGGAGCAAAGCTTGAGCAGCACAGATCTGCTCCCGTCCTCCGGTAGCGCAACGGGACGAAGCTTCTCTCGTAGGGACTTCAGCAGTCGGGGTGGGTACAAGCAAACAAGGGAGACTTTTCCCAGCTATAAAGGGGGAAAAAAAAGCAAAGCCTGACACCGCACAGTTCTGTTGTGACACGCTCTCTGCTCCCAGGGCTGCGCAGACAAGCTGCCGTGGCCATCAGCCAGGAGCTCAGCAAGCTGTCGTGCCGCAGCGCGGGGCCCAGCACGTGGATCCACCAGGTCCGCAGACGAAGCTCCCTGCTCAGTAAGTGCTGTGTTCCCGGGACCTGCCCCCTCCGGGTCAGTGCTCGGGAGGAAACCTGCTCGTGGTGCCTTGTGCTTTGCTAAGCAAATGGAAACGCAGCAGGTGATGGGAACTGACCTCCAGCCCGAGCCACTGGCACGGAGGATGTGTTTGATGTAGGTAGCGCTAGCTGGTATCACAGTGTGTTCTTACTCCTGCTTTTGTCTGCTCCCTCTCAGGCTCCAGGCTGGAGGAGAAGCCCTTCAGCGAGATGGAGATGTCCTACATCAAGCAAGGAGAGGAAGCCCTGCAGAAATCCCTCAGCATCCTCGGGGACCAGGAGGGCTGGAAGACGGAGACGGTGGTGGTGAGCCCTCCCGTGGCCGCGCACTGACCTGGTTTTCCTGTAAGTATCTGTGGCGCTGATCCGCCTCCCCCTCGCCAGGACAACGGAGACAAAGTGCTGAGCAAGGTGCTGCCGGACGTGGGCAAGGTGTTCCGGCTGGAGGTGGTGGTGGACCAGCCCCTGGACGCGGTGTACAGCGAGCTGGTGGACAACATGGAGCAGATGGGAGACTGGAATCCCAGCGTCAAGGAGGTGAAGGTAGGAGGCGCCGGGTGCTCCTGGGCACCGCGGGATCCTGCTCCCCTGTTTGATTCACGTCCACGCTGCTCCACGTGGTCTTACCAGGGCCCAGGAGTCGCTATCGCTGTGCACGTTGCTGCGGGTACAGGGATTTTTCCACCCTTTCCATGGGGGAGGGAGAAGTCGGACACGCAGACGCGATCCCGCGCGGGGATCGGAGCTGGCGTTCAGCTCCCCGGGTGATTTTGCAGTAACTCCTTGCTGTCACTGTTGAACTGCCCAGATCCTCCAGAGGATTGGGAAGGACACTCTCATCACCCACGAGACGGCGGCCGCTGCGCCCGGGAACATCGTGGGGCCGCGGGATTTTGTCAGCGTGCGCTGCTCCAGGCGCCGCGGCTCCACCTGCGTCCTGGCCGGGATGGCCACCACCTACGGAGCCATGCCCGAACAGCAGGGATTTATCAGGTAATTAATTAACCTCTGCATTCACCTGGGGTGCGTGTGTGTGTGTGGGGGGGGTTTAATGAGCACCAAATTCACACGCTGACTTTCAGCGCGGGCTCAGCGTTGCTGTAATGACGTTTGTTTCAGAGCAGTTTGTGTTTTGGGAAGGGAGTTGTTGTTAAGGAGCTCACTGCGGTGTTGGGGGCTGGGGGTCAGCTCCTGCTTTCTAACACGTGTGCTCCCCTCCTCACCCAGAGCTGAGAACGGCCCCACGTGTATGGTCCTGCGCCCGCTGGCTGGCAGTCCGTCGCAAACCAAGTTAACGTGGCTTCTGAGCATTGACCTGAAGGTAAGTTCCGCACAGAACTATTTCAAAGTCAAAGCGGTTGCTGTGTGCGAGGCTGACGTGGGCTGCTTGCTCCTCTCCAGGGTTGGCTGCCGAAGACCATCATCAACCAGGTCCTGTCCCAGACCCAGGTGGACTTTGCCAAGCACCTCCGGCAGCGCATGGCGCGGGCAGGGGGCTGCGGAGCGCCCCGTCCCCCTGCACCGGCTGCTGCTGAGTGCTTTGTTCAGGGCTAACAGTAGGGATCTTGGCGTTAGGGAAGTCAGGCACAGTTTAGTTCCAGCCTGTGCTAACAGGACAGGCCTTTAATAGTAGACAGTACTAATGAAGTTTTAACTAATTAGCCAGGAGCCCGATTCAGAAGGCAGGGGCAGCAGCTGCTCGGTGTGCAAGCAAACACCATACCTGAAGGGGCAGATTGCTGGGACCTCCCAGCTAATTACTTGAAGCTTTATTAGTCTACAATAAAAGGCCTTGGCTACTTAGTTATTAGGGAAGTCCCAGGAGCCTCCTTCAGAAGGCAGGGCCAGCCCCTGCCTGCTCAGTGTGCAAAATACAGGACTTAACCTCACGTGTATTCCCCTCCTTTCCCCTAGCGCAGCAGCTCTAAGTTATTTGATACAATTTTACATGTCTGTACAGGAAGATTATTTATTCAACCTTCTGCAGTGATGATTGTCAGCAGGAGTCCCTGTCAAACTTGTCATTGCTTTCACACAGTTGGCTGAAGGAGAGCTTCAGAGTTACAGCAGGTACTCGAAGTTTGCAGGTTGTGAAGGGAACTAGCTCTCTAAACAGAACAAAAATCACAAGACAGAAGCAATGTAAGAGTTTAAAAGAAGAATTTATTTTTAAACTGGCTGCCAGTTTACGTAAAAAAAAAAAATAATAATAATAATACAGTTTGGGCAGAAGCCCAAATTTCAGTCTTACATGCAGTAGTCTTGTTACAACACAATCCTTCTGGATGGAAACTGATTGCAGTTAGCCAAGCACAGCTGAGCAGAAGTGTCAGTGATGCTTCTGCAGGTACAGATGCAGCAGGCAGCTCCAACCACATGCCTGCTCTCGCAGAACAATGACTGTTTTGACCCCAGGATGGCAGATGAGAAGTTATCTCAACACAATAGTTACTGAAGACTCCAAGAGATGCTCACAAATAGCACGATACACACTAGAACTGCACTGACTTGGAACTCAGCATAGTGGTAGTGCAGGAATCTTCAGCAGGTAACGCACACACACTGCACCTGCTGCCCAGAGCTGCGTTGGCTTCGTCGTGTTTGTTCGCTGACCGATTGTTCTGAGTGATGCACGTTCCTCGAGAATAAAATCCACCTGATTTGAGATTCACTGCCTCGTTGCTTTGTTGTGCTGCTCCTGCTTCTTTTAAGGCTCCCAGGGAGGGCTTCGTCTTCCATCCACTTCTGTCTCTACGTGATACAGGACGTCTGCCAGCGTGTGCTCCACAACAGCACCCCAGCCCATGTCACTCATCTGCAAAGGGAGCAGAAGACGGGCACTGAGCTCCATGCACAACACAGACTCACAAAGGGGGAGTGGCCCTGCTGGCCCCCACTGTGCCTGTACTTGATAAAAAATACAGCAGACGCAAAGATACGTTTCCTTAAGCAACGAGCCAGGTCTAACCAATAAGTGAGCACACGTAGGAAGGAAAAAGTTAAAGTTTTTCATCGTCATTGTTCTGCTTTTTAATGCTGTTGTTTCTTCTGACATTTTTAAATGCATTCCTTTCAGCTGCACGATCAAGTTAGAAGAACTGCAGCTGAGGGGTGCAGGCCTGCTGTAAATCTCCCCCCCTCCCCCCAGTAGCAAATTCCCAGTCCCCTTCAGTTTGAACACCCCACACGAGGTCACCCCTGGGCTGGGAGGGAGGGAGGTGGCTGCTGTTACTCACGGGGCGGTAAGCGATGTCTCGGGGGGGATACTTGAAATACGGCCCGAAGTTGATAGAAACCTACAGAAAACATTTGTCAGCAGAAAGCTGGAGAATTCTGCTCACTTCCCCCCCCCCCCCCCCCCCTCCCCCCCCCCCCCCCCCCCCCCCATTCTTCAGCCCTGACCCTCTCACGCTCCTGAGCTTTGCTGGGCAAAGGCTTGTAAAAATACATCACTGCGTTAAGAGACAGCATTAATGAGGAGTTTGATCAAGTTAAATTACACAAGTGAACACATGCATTGTTCTACACTGGCTCCAGCACAATAACTCTGCCTCTCCTCTGCTCATTTAACTGGGCTTGCTGGACCTGTTCCCAGCATGCCCACGCTCCGTGCGTTGCCAGAACTATGGCTGGACTTGATCTTTGAAAGTACATTACCGTGCAGCCTTTGTACAAAGAAATAGCAGGAAAATAAACTCCTTCAAAAATGTCTTTAAAAGCAACTCCTTGGCTGGCACCGTTCTTGAAGAATATTATCTGAAAAGTAAAATGAGAAGTTTTCCAGTTGGTTCTTTCCCAGTGTTACCTGTGATGCACAAAGCAAATGTCAAAAGGCAGCTTATCACCAAGGAGAACATGGAATCCATTAGCAAACAGAAAAAGGAAGCAGCCTCAGCAGGCTCCCCACTCTGATGAGTCCTTCATCTACCAGTGCTTAGCTCACCTGGCTTCCTGGTGCTTGCTTTAGGCTCTTCTCTGCTTTGTCCACAAAGTCCTTCTCTTCAAAGTACAAGTAGCTTTTAAACTTGATCAAAGCCTGCAATATTAGGAAACAACCACTTCAGCAATAGTGACATGAGTAACGGTACCCAAAAAGTGATTCACACATCTCAAGTGTTTGAGAACCAGGAGAAGAAGAGTAGCTGAAGCAAGACGTGGGCAGCCTCACGCAGCAGTCCACGTGCAGTGTTCCTTTGCACAACCTTGGGTGATTGCATTTCATTTTCTTGAAGTCAATGCTTTTAACTTCTCTGCTGTGAGCCAGAGGGGTACCCAGAGGTAGGCTGGAAAGGATGCACTTAAAAGAGGGAAAACCCCAAGGCCCAGCAGCGTGTTTTCCACTAGCCCATACAGCCAGGATGTCAGTTAGCAACCCCCACATCTCACCTTATCTTTGTAAGTGTCAGGCAGCGATTTGGCAGTCTCAGTATCCTCTGGAAGACTGATGTAAAAGCCCAGTACGTCACCCTGGCCGTAGCCAGACGAGTAATGCTTCCCTATGGACTGGTGAAACTTTGTTCCCTTTTTGCTGCGCCAGGAGTAACTGAATTTGTCGTATCCCAGAGGTGCCTGGAGGTTCCCTGCAGAAACCAGTGTTCCCTTGTGAACACACAAAGCGTAGGAGAACACCCCAGAATGTGTCCCTTCCTTCACATGCTGGGCTAACAATTACATTCTGTTGTTAAATACAACTGTCATTAGCACAAAAGTGTTAAGCAACACCAAGCATGTAACAGCATAAAGGAGCTGCCAGTACTGAAGCTCTACACAGTTTAGAGAACCTACAGAAAGAGTTTATCCTAGGTAAAGCAGTTAGAATACAGGCAAGCTGGACATCACTAGGTTACCTAGGTTTAAATTATGGAAGAAAATTAAAAGTACAAACTAGTGAAAAGCCAAGGCCTGCTAAAAATATTTGGTAAAATTATTTACCCAGTGGCTGCGACCAGCCTAATCTGGCAGCTGTGTCTGGGGGCATCTCATCCATGGAGATTTCAAAGTACCAGGCTCCCTTCCTCACTCCATGCGAGGCTCGTACCATGGAATAGCCCTTCTCACCCACGACTGTCAGCCTGTCATCCGAGATCTTCAGCTGAGGAGCTGCAGCAGGTAAGAGGATACACAGCACAGTTCATTTGTGACTCCTAGCACGCAACGGTATCAGAAGGAAGTGAAAGTAAAGAAGTGGGTTTCACATGTTCATTCTTGAGCCAATGATGTTTGCAACCTCAATAACTGGTAACAAGGGGTTAGAGCAGACAGCTCCCCCCAGGAAGAGCTAGCTGGCTGCACAGCCTGCACACGATGAGCTCTGTACCTCGGTCGTGCAGCGCCAGGAGGACTCGTTCATACAAGCAGGCTCTGTAGAGGTCCCCAGGAATGGGCTTTCCTGCCCAGCAGTCCAGCTCCAGCTTTTCTGGGTCAGGTGCGTGGGGGTCGGGCTCAGCCAAGATGTAGCGATAGCCGTCCTTATTGAAGGGGTGCTCCAAGGGGTAACCGTGGGGCGGCAAGCGCTGCGCAGAAAACAACGGGTCACTGGGAAACACAAAAGCTACAGGTTGGCATCTCACCGTGGCTACATTCATTTACAGCTCAACCGAGTCGCTGTGCTGCTCCATCCTGCCCCTCACCTTCGGGTTTTCTTGGCTGTTCCTGTGGTTGACCCGTCCTGCTGCTTGCGCTTCGCTCCCCGGCCCTTCCCGCTGCCTCCTGCAGCAATTCCTCCTTCCAAGAGAAACGACAGCTCGTTAAGCAACTGCTGAGCAGACAGAGCCTGCGAGCGTGGAATCTCCACAAACAGAACGGGCAGAAAAAGCCACGTTCACATCACGGGGTCACGGACGTTCTCCTGCGTGGTTATAATTGAAAAGGGCTTCGGTGAGGATGAGCACAGCAGCACCCCAACAGCAGGGCTGCTATTGCTTTCATGGAGATTCCAGTCCCACAGTTCAAATCCTTGCTGCAAAAGCAGCAGAATCCCACTCTGTGGCACACGCTACCTGATTCTAAGCAAAAGGGTCATCCCCGTGACACACTGTGCTGCAGAAACACCCTGACACGGATACCTGCGCACGCAGGACGCGCTCCGTGTTACACTTTGGTCTATGAAGTGAAATACACCTCAGCTGTGTAAAAAAGGAAAGCAATGCAGGTGTTTCTCTTCAGTATGATCCACACTGGTACTCTGTCACTTCGCATTGCAGCACCTGACTTGTAGTTACACATAACAATGGAGCACAGGCCAAGCTACGTGTCAAATTCCATCCAACTAACACTGGTATTCACGTTTTAATGTCTTAAATATTTTCTATTTAAAAAAAAACCCTCTTGATTTACAAGGAGAACTACAGGATTTGCATGTACTGCAGACAAACACCTTTAAGAGCCACGTAACGTGTTGTAACTGGACACACAGCGAGCTTCCACATTACCAGCATCACCCCTGTGCTGCCAGGGGTTCACACCTCGAAGGGATGCCATATTCTGCACACACGTGACAGGATCTAAGCTGTACTTCCTAGCCTTAGCAAAAAGATTCAGGCTTTCCAGTTTCTCAACACTTCCTTATGCAAGCAATCCAAATATCACACCAGCTTACAGCTCGGCCCTCTTATCGCGGTATTACAATTTCAAATGACAAAAATATCAGGTCAAATCATACAGAGTAGAAGACAAACACAACTGAAAATAAAACTTCAAACCAGTCGAGTGGGGCAGAATATGAGACACTAAAAGCTTCTAACTGTTAAACATCGAAAAGGGAATGGTTGGTTTGCATTATTCTCACAATCACACCAGGACGCGCTTGTGATCTTGAATTTAATTTAGCTTTTAAGATAATTGAGCACAAAAGCTTTCTAAAACACAGCAATACTTAAGTTTCAGAAGCTGAAAGGTAAATATTCACCTCCCAGAGAGGCTCCATCTGTAAGAACAGAAGTGGCACCACATATTTGACAAACTTTCAATAATTAAAGACAAAAACAAGCAGTGCATGAAACGGAGACAACGCAGCTTAAACCCTGTTTCTAAAAGCCCCAGTCACCTCCTGCTAGTGATTAATTCAGCAGGTTTGAAACTGAATGGCAGAGCCTTGTGCACAAAGAAATCTCATCACCTCTTCGTTTGACCACAGCAAGATCACTAATATTGATCTTGATGAGCAAGGCAAAGCTCTTGGCACAGCTGTCATTCCATAACAAGGAACAACAGCAAAAAGCAAGCAGTGATTTTAAGGAGATACATTACACATCCTTTCCCTGGCTACTTGCAAATCTCAGAGTGAGGAGGACAGGAGAGGGATGGTGAGACTGGCTGGGTGTGTTTGGAACTAATACACAGAGCCTCAGGTCACACTGGGTTTAATGGCAGCACCCTCACTGATGGAGCTGACTGGGGAAGCACAGCTCTGCCCCAAATACTGAGGGAAAAAAAAATACAGAGCCTAGTTAAAGAACTTGCCATTTAAATTCCCACTTGTGGATACAGCATTGTTCTGCTTCTGGTTGTCATATGCAGGACCAATATTGGCAAGATCCTGAAAAAGGAAAGAAACAAAACAGAGGCACAGACTCAGACAAACTTTCCACTAAGCCCCAACAGCACTTCCTCATGCTGGAGTCCTCCAGCACATTGCTTGGCACAACACTGGCTCCTAGGCTCATGTCACCTTGCATACTTTATATTTATTTGACTGAGCATAAGATACCAGCAAAACCAGCCCCCTCCCTCCCCTCCCATCTCTAATCACCCACTTGGTCTAGAAGTCCAAACTTTGGGTAGTCTTCTTCTGGATCCTTACTCCCTGGGTCTGGATGCTCCTTCACTAAGAACACATCTCTTTCTTTACACTGAAACAGAGAACAGATCACATCAACTTCGTTAACAAGTATGTATACCAAAATATGGTATTATTAAAACAGACAATGAATATCAACTGCATAAGCAGCCACAAGAAGCAGCACTAGAACCTTCCCCATTTGTCTCCCATTGAGTGTCAGCAGTTATCACTCACAGAAAATCCTCCACGAACTCCGACCACATACCATGGTTTTCACAATATTATTAGGCCAAGTCATTTTCCCTGGTCTCTGTCTTGTTGTCATACACTCCCAGTATTTATCAATGAATGGGATAATATCCTGTTAAAAGAAAAAAAACAAATCCACTCTCAACAACCGAGTCTGAAAGTTGCACTGCCAACATTTGCCTGAATTTGTTCTTCAGTGAAATCACAGCTGACTTTAGCACGTGGTGACTTCCATGACAGCCATACCTTATCTTTTGAGAACATGGTTTTTGGATGCTCATCTTGTGTCCTTGACTGCCACGTTAAGTTGGCCAGAGCACTAAGGCACATTTCCTTGAGATCTTAAAAACAAAGATAGGCCAAAGCTCGAGTTGCATTCCGTGGGGAAGATCAGCACACAAACACGACTGCGGCGACCACTGAGTGCACAGCACCCACACCAAGCCTGCTCCTACCCCACCAGCCCACACCAGACCGAACACTTCCACACCTGATGAAGTCAGCAGCAAAGCAGCAGTGTTTTCAGACAAGGCCACCCGTGCTTGTTGCTGACTTCTCTGGTCATTTTTGCAAGTTTTAGCAGAACGCTCCCACTGCCATCAGGCAACATCAAGATTACCTTGTGCAAGGTTCCCACCAGCGAGCTTTCACACTTACTTGCTTGTTTCCTTAAGAAATACGTGTTCCCACTGTGGTGGCAAACGTTGCAATGGAAACTGTAGTTGGTCATGAAAGGCAAACAAGATCTGGAAAAGAGCAGACTGATTTGTAAGCTCTGCTGCATGCGTTACCTGCTCCCTCTCTACATGAAGAACACTTCATAGGACCGGTGACATTTGTGTCACATTAAGTTTATCAATGGAAAAATGTAAGCAAGCAAAGCGTCACCTTGTTCTAGAGAAGCCCTGAAATCCACCCAGCAGAAAAGAGGGAACAATCAGGAAGCTCTGAACAAGGAGCTCCATCTGAATCAATTAATTAAAATCAAGTGCGACTCCGGAGTATGTTTTACGGACAAAATACAACCTAAAGAGTCTTCAGCATTTCAAAATACAGTCTCACACGGCTTCTGGAAAGCAAGCAGAACTTACTTTTCCCTTACAGTGAGATTCTGTTTATTGTTTCAGTCAATTATATTGTCAGATAAAGTCCCCTGTGCTTTTCCAGGCTCTCCAGGCAGTAGCCCATGCTGCCTTCCAACGACCTCAGCCCTGTGCAAGCATTTGTTTTAAACTGAAGCTTACAAAAGCCTTAAACGCTTCTTGCTGCGCTGGTAAAATTCTGTTATCTACACAGCACATTTCCACACTGATGGGCTCTGGCCACGTAGATCCTTCGGGATCTACACTCTGTGTATTTTCATTTTTGCTTCACAATGCTGAAGGCAGCACCTAGCAGCCCTTCAGAACTCGCTGATTAGAGCAGGCTGTGCAGTGCAATCTTCCAGAGAAGAAACTTCTCCCTCATCCCTTTGCCTAACAACCCAATTTCACTGAGTGCTCCAATTGGTGCTGCACAGAAGCACAATGAGACCACGAGCGCGCGCAGCACCACGCTCAGCTCGGCCAAGCGCATCAACAGCGTTAAAACTTTCAAATTCCTCGGGTTTTGGCGTCTGCGTGGGTGTCACCCGCCCCGAGCAACACTGAGCTCTGACGGGAGGGGGACGAGGGCAGCGCCAAGCGGAAGGAACCTCTGCCTGAGGAACGCGGGCGGGCGGTTTGGTTTCGAAAGAGCGGAGGGGGGAGGGGTCACCAGCACCAAAGAGCCACCCAAGGGGCAGCAATGGGGCACCCGAGCTGCAGGCCCGGCGCCGGGTACGTACGTGGTGTCGATGCCGAAGGTGTCCGCCGTGAACCACTTGGTGCAGATCCCGCACTGCAGCTCGATCTCCCCCAGCTGCCGCCCGTTCTCCTCATCCACCGACCCCGCCTGCGCGTCCATCGCCTCGGGGCCGTCCGGGGCGGCCTCCTGCGGGCAGCACGGCGCCGGTTACCGCGGCGTTCCCCTCGCAGCCCTCCCTTCCCCCCGAGCCCCACGTACCGTGGGGTCCTTCCCGCTCGCGGTCTCGGTCTCCACGGCCGCGGCAGCGTCCCCCGGCGCGGCCTCCCCCCTGCAAGGCCACAAACGACGCCTCAGCGCGGCCCCCTTCCCCGAGTTGCGGCCCCCCCGGCCCCGC